>NW_024501293.1:42808-56639 GCF_017590055.1 Onychostruthus taczanowskii
TCTCGGATTTTTCCCCCCATTCCCCTTTTTTCCCCCCCCACTCCCGGTTTATTCCCCCCACTCCCGGTTTATTCCCCCCATTCCCGGTTTATTCCCCTCCCCATTCCCGGTGTTTCCCCCCTTCCCGGTGTTTTTCCCCATGGAGCTCCCCTCGCTCTGAGCCCCGCGATGCTCCGCGCCCCGCGGGCTGCGGCTCCGGGGTGGTCGCTCCTCCTTCCTCCCCCTCCTCCTCCTCCTCCTCCTCCTCCTCCTCGCCGCTCCGGCCGCTGATTCCCGCTCCGAGCCGAGCCGGGCCGAGCCAATTCCCGGGAAAACAAGCCCAGCCCGCGCGGATGGAGCGGGAGCGGGGCCGCTCGCGGCTGCCCTCGCTGCTCCTGGCGCTGCTGGGGCTCGGCCCAGGTGAGTGGGGGGCGACCCCCGAGCCGCGGGACCCCCGGGGGGCTCGGGGCCGGACCCCCGCTCCCTGGAAAGCTCTGGAATTCCGCATCCAGCGCCTCGGGCTCCCCCACCCCTCCCCACGCGGATTTTTGGTTTGTTTTTTTTTTATTTTATTTTTATTGGGAGGGCTGCGATTTTTTTTTTTTTTTTTTTTCCCCTCCCCGGGGTCGGGAAGCGGCTCCTTACGTAAAGCCGGGAGCGGGATCCCCTCGGAATTCCCAAAGATTCCAGAATTGCCGTAAATCCCCTGCGGGAGCATTCCTGCGGGAAAGCGTCCGCTCGGACAGGCAGCTTTAATTACGGGGTTCATTTGCCGCGGGGATTAATTGGCCTGGCGGGGCCGGGCGGCGATGGTGCCGCCAGGTGATGCTCCAAAAAAACCAGCCCGGAAAGGTGGGAAAAGCCAGAATTCCCGGGATTTGGAGCGTGGGAAGCGAGGAGAAGCAGAGCCCGGCTCGGGGGGGTTAAAAGCGAGGCTGGAGTTGCTTTTTGGGGGGATTTTCGGAGGTTTGGGGCGGATTGGGAGCAGGGATGGATCCCGCTCTTCCTCCTCCCTCCTCTCCGCGCTGCGGGAGAGCCTCGTGCTCCCGAAAAAAACCAAAATCTGGGATAAACAGGCTGAGCCGGGGCGGCGCTTGGCGCGGGAGGGGCCGAGCATCCCCCCCGCTCCTCCCGGCCCCGAATCCCGGCGTGGAAAAAGGGGAAAAAAATCCCGGGAAAAGCTCAGGGAGCCCCCGGGGGGCTGCAAACCCTGGGAGGAAATGGGGGGGATGGAGACCACTCCGGGGGGGAGCGGATCTTGGGATTCGGGAGAGGGTTTTGGAATTCCGGGGGGTTTTGGAATTCCGGGGGGTTTTGGGAAGCCCCTCCCCAGCCCCCCCCCAGGAGAAAGGAAAGGAGAAAGGAAAGGAAAAGGAGGGAAGGAAAAGGAGGGAGGGAAGGATTCCGGCACCTCCTTCCCCAAACGCCCTCCAGCCCCCCGGAGCGGCCGGGGGGGCTCTGGAATTGCGGGAATTCTCTTTTCCCGGTGTGTTTTCCCCGGGCTCTGCTCCGGGGTCGGGGGTCAGCGCAGCCCCCGCCATCTCTGCGCGCTCCGCCCGCTCCGCTCCCGCGTTCCCGGCGCTTTCCCCCCCATTCCCGCATTTTCCTCATGGAATTCCGGGGGGTTTTGGAATTCCGGGGGTTTTTGGGAAGCCCCTCCCCAGCCCCCCCCCTTGCTCTCAGCATCCCCCCCCGGGGTCTGGGGGTGCTTCACCCCCCGAAAAACTTCACCGAGCGCTCAAAAATTCCCTCGGTTTTAAAGTCGGGGTGGAAAAGCAGGGATGAAACCTGGGAAAAGCGGGAATGAAACCCGGGAAAAGCGGGAATGAAACCCGGGAAAAGCAGGGATGAAACTCAGGAAAAGCAGGAATGAAACCTGGGAAAAGCAGGAATCAAATCCTGGAAAAGCAGAAATCAATCCTGGGATGAGCAGGGATGAAACTCAGGAAAAGCAGGAATGAAACTCAGGAAAAGCAGGAATTAAACCTGGGAAAAGCAGGAATCAAACCTGGGAAAAGCAGGAATCAAATCCTGGAAAAGCAGGAATAAGACCGGGGGAAAGCAGGAATCAAACTCGGAAAAAGTGGGAATGAAACCCGGGATGAGCAGGAATCAAATCCTGGAAAAGCAGAAATCAATCCTGGGATGAGCAGGAATGAAACTCAGGAAAAGCGGGAATTAAACCTGGGAAAAGCGGGAATTAAACCTGGGAAAAGCAGGAATGAAACTCAGGAAAAGCAGGAATGAAACCTGGGAAAAGCGGAAATGAAACCTGGGAAAAGCAGGAATGAAACTCAGGAAAAGCAGGAATTAAACCTGGGAAAAGCGGGAATTAAACCTGGGAAAAGCGGGAATTAAACCTGGGAAAAGCGGGAATTAAACCTGGGAAGAGCAGGAATGAAACTCAGGAAAAGCAGGAATGAAACCTGGGAAAAGCGGGAATGAAACCTGGGAAAAGCAGGAATGAAACCCGGGCCAAACGGGAACGGCACCGAGCGCCGCCCGGGTTTAACCCCGATTTACCCGGGACGAGGACCGGGAGGGGACACCGGGAATGTCCCCAGGGCGGGAGGGACCCGTCCCATGGCAGCGGGTGCAGCCGCTGGTCCCGAAATTCCCGAATTCCCGAAATAATTCCCGGAGCTGGCGGTGCCAGGGACGCGGGGGTGGCGCAGGTGACAGCTTGGCGGGGGGAGGGCGCTGCCAGGAGCGGGGGAGGCGGCGCCGAGCGGAATTTTTCCAGGGAAAAGCCAAAAAAAAAAAGGAAAAAAAAATATAAATCCCCAAATGGAATCTCAGAAGCTTCCCCTGGGGCTGGGACCAGGCCCCGTCCCGGGGGGAATCAGAATCCCAAAATTTCGGGGTTTTATCCCTGCCTGGAGCTGCCCAGAGGCTCCTGGGAGCAGGAATTGGGCAAAATTCTGCCCCCCAAAAACCCAAATTTTGCAGAAATTCTGCCCCAAAACCCCGCAAATTTGCAGAAATTCTGTCCCAAAAAACCCCCAGTTTTGCAGAAATTCTACCCCAAATAAACTCCATTTTTATGGGAATTCTACTCCCCCAGAAAACCCAAATTTTGCAGAAATTCTACCCAAAAAAAAACAATTTTGCAGAAATTCTGCCCCAAAACCCCGCAAATTTGCAGAAATTCTGTCCCCAAAAAAACCCCAAATTTTGCAGAAATTCTACCCAAAAAAGCCCAAATTTTGCAGAAATTCTGCCCCAAAACCCCGTTCTCGGTTTTCCGCAGGGCTCTTGCAGGAGGCGCGTTTTGAGGCAGAAAATGAGGTTTTGGAGATTGTGGCTGGGAATTCCACCCAGTCTCTCCTGGAGCGTTGTTCTGGTGAGAGCCCCGAGTTCAGATGGGGCCGCATCTGAACCTGTAGTTTTTAGCTTTTGACCTTTTTGGCCGATTTTTCCCCCAAAACCTCTGCCTTCCCCTCTCTTTTTTTGGAGGCTCAGACACCTCGCATTTGTTCGTTCGCTTTTTTCGCCGATTTTCCCCCAAAATTTCTGCTTTTCCCTCTCTTTTTGGCAACTCCCGCTCCAAACCCGCAAGAGTTCCCCTTTTGAATTCCCCTTTTCAGCCGCTTTTCCCCCAAAATTTCCTTCTCTTTTGGGAGGAAATTCCTCTCCCGGGATTGATTCACCATTTTGGCCGCTTTTTGCCCCAAAATTTCTGCTTTTCCTTCTTTTTTCGACGACACCAACGGCTCCCAACGCGGCCAAGGCCGCTGCCAGGATGCTCCTCTTCCTCCTCTTCCTCCCCAGACGTCCCCAAATGTCCCCAAATGACCCCAAAATGGCCTCAAATGGCTCCAAATGTCCCCAAATGACCCCAAAATGGCTCCAAATGTCCCCAAACACACTCAAAATGCTCTCCAGGCGTCCTAAAAACGTCCCCAAACGTCCCCGGTTGTCCCCAAACCCCTGTGGTGACATTTTTGTGTCCCAGAGCTGCTCTTCAGCCAATCCCGGGCGGGTGGACGCTGTCCTGGGTGGCCTCGTGCTGCTGTCACCCCCAGCAAGGAAGTCCCCAGATGTCCCCAGGTGTCCCCAGGTGTCCCCAAGCGTCCCCAGATCCTCTCAGGTGACATTTTTGGGTGGCAGAGCTGGTGTTTGGTCACCTCTGGGCAGGTAAACGCTGTCCTGGGTGGCCTCGTGCTGCTGTCATCTCCAACAAAACGGTCCCCAGATGTCCCCAGGTGTCCCCAGGTGTCCCCAGGTGTCCCCAGATGTCCCCAGGTGTCCCCAAGCCCTCTCAGGTTCCATTTTCCTGTCACAGAGCTGCTCTTCGGGCAGTCCCAGGCAGGTTTACAGCGTCCTGGGCAGATGAACGCTGTCCTGGGTGGCCTCGTGCTGCTGTCACCTCCAACAAGGAGGTCCCCAGGTGTCCCCAACTGTCCCCAGACCCTCTCAGGTGACATTTTTGGGTGGCAGAGCTGGTGTTTGGTCACCTCTGGGCAGGTAAACGCTGTCCTGGGTGGCCTCGTGCTGCTGTCACCTCCAACAAGGAGGTCCCCAGATGTCCCCAGGTGTCCCCAGATGTCCCCAAGTATCCCCAAACTGTCTCAGGTTCCATTTTCCTGTCACAGAGCTGCTCTTCGGGCAGTCCCAGGCAGGTTTACAGTGCCCTGGGCAGCTCTCTGCTGCTGTCACCTCCAACAAGGAGGTCCCCAGGTGTCCCCAGGTGTCCCCAAACTGTCTCAGGTGCCATTTCTGTGTCACAGAGCTGCTCTTCGGGCAGTCCCGCGCCCCGCCCCGGCAGGTCCACGGCGTGCTGGGCGGCTCGGTGCTGCTGTCACCTCCAACAAGGAGGTCCCCAGGTGTCCCCAGGTGTCCCCAGGTGTCCCCAGGTGTCCCCACGCCCTCTCAGGTTCCATTTTCCTGTCACAGAGCTGCTCTTCGGGCAGTCCCGTGCCCCGCCCCGGCAGGTCCACGGCGTGCTCGGCTCCCCAGGTGTCCCCAGGTGTCCCCAGGTGTCCCCAGGTGTCCCCAAGCCCTCTCAGGTTCCATTTCTGTGTCACAGAGCTGCTCTTTGGGCAGGTTTACGGTGTCCTGGGTGGCTCTGTGCTGCTGTCACCGGCACTGCCACCAAACCAGACCGTCCCCAAATGTCCCCAGGTGTCCCCAGGTGTCCCCAGGTGTCCCCACGCCCTCTCAGGTTCCATTTTCCTGTCACAGAGCTGCTCTTCGGGCAGTCCCGTGCCCCGCCCCGGCAGGTCCACGGCGTGCTCGGCGGTTCGGTGCTGCTGTCGCCGGCGCTGCTGCCCAACCAGACGGTGAAGGAGATCGAGTGGAGCTTCTCGGGCGGCACCGGCGCCACCATCCAGGTGGCCGAGGTGGGCCCGGGCGGCTTCGAGCGGCCGGACCCGCGGGACCGCTTCGGCCGGCGCCTGGAGCGGGCCGACGGCACGGCGCTGCGGCTGCGGCAGCTCCAGCGCGGCGACAGCGGCGTCTTCGCCGCCAGGATCAAACTGCAGCCAGCGCTGGTGGAGGACCAGGCCTTCAACCTGACCGTCTACGGTGAGGGGGACTCGGTTTGTTAATTAATTCATTAATTAGTGCGGTATTCATTGGATTAAGTGGGGGGTTTGGGTGGGGAAACTGAGGCATGGAGGAGGATTGGGGTTTTGGGTGGGGAAACTGAGGCACGGAGCACCAGTGTGCACAAACCACGGGGTGTTGGGCAGTGCTGGTGGAGGACCAGGCCTTCAACCAGACTGTCTACGGTGAGGGGGACTCGGTTTGTTAATTAATTCATTAATTAGTGCGGTATTCATTGGATTAAGTGGGGGGTTTGGGTGGGGAAACTGAGGCATGGAGGAGGATTGGGGTTTTGGGTGGGGAAACTGAGGCACGGAGCACCAGTGTGCACAAACCACGGGGTGTTGGGCAGTGCTGGTGGAGGACCAGGCCTTCAACCAGACTGTCTACGGTGAGGGGGACTCGGTTTGTTAATTAATTCATTAATTAGTGCGGTATTCATTGGATTAAGTGGGGGGTTTGGGTGGGGAAACTGAGGCATGGAGGAGGATTGGGGTTTTGGGTGGGGAAACTGAGGCACAGAGCACCAGTGTGCACAAACCATGGGGTTTTGGGCAGTGCTAGTGGAGGACCAGGCCTTCAACCTGACCATCTACGGTGAGGGGGACTCGGTTTGTTAATTAATTCATTAATTAGTGCGGTATTCATTGGATTAAATGGGGGTTTGGGTGGGGAAACTGAGGCACGGAGCACAAATTTTTGGGGTTTCTTTTGCGATTTTGGTGCCAGCCCAGTGACACCCGCAGAGGCCGTGCCTCGGGGAGGTTTCAGGGAGTTTTTTTGGGATTTTTTTGGGGATTTTTGGTGCCACCCCGGTGTCACCCGTGCCACCCGCAGAGGCCGTGCCTCGGGGGGGTTTTGGGGAGGTTTTTTGGGGATTTTTGGGGGGATTTTGGTGTGACCGTGCCACCTGCAGAGGCCGTGCCTCGGGGAGGTTTCAGGGAGTTTTTTTGGGATTTTTTTGGGGATTTTTGGTGCCACCCCGGTGTCACCCGTGCCACCCGCAGAGGCCGTGCCTCGGGGAGGTTTTTTTGGGATTTTTTTTGGGATTCTTTTGGGGATTTTGGTGCCACCCCGGTGTCACCCGTGCCACCCGCAGAGGCCGTGCCTCGGGGGGGTTTCGGGGAGTTTTTTTGGGGCTTTTTTTGGGATTTTTGGTGCCACCCCGGTGTCACCCGTGCCACCCGCAGAGGCCGTGCCTCGGGGGGGTTTCGGGGAGGTTTTTTGGGGCTGTTTTTGGGATTTTTGGTGCCACCCCGGTGTCACCCGTGCCACCCGCAGAGGCCGTGCCCAGCCCGCGGACCCGCAGCCAGCTGCTGGCCAGCACGCTCGAGTGGTGCAACCTGACCCTGCAGTGCCAGGGCAGCGGGCGCGGCGCCGTCAATGTCACCTGGCGGCGCGACAGCCTCACCTGGGGCGAGCTGGGCCCCGGGCGCCACCAGCTGTCCCCGGACGGCACCACCCTGCGCGTGGCGCTGCCACCCGCCGCCACCAATGTCACCTACGCCTGCACCGTCAGCAACCCCGCCGACCACAAGGTCGCCCTGTTCGACCTGCAGAGCCTGTGCCAGGGCGGAGGTGAGGGGACAGCGCGGGGACAGCGCGGGGACAGCGCGGGGACAGGGCTGGGACAGCGCGGGGACAGGGCTGGGACAACGCGGGGACAGCGCGGGGACAGCGCGGGGACAGCGCGGGGACAGAGCTGGGAAAGCGCGGGGACAACGCGGGGACAGCGCGGGGACAGGGCTGGGACAGGGCAGGGACAGCGCGGGGACAGCGCGGGGACAACGCGGGGACAGGGCTGGGTGGCACGGCCAAGGGACAGAGCTGGGGGTGGCACAGGTGGGGTGGCTCAGCTGAGGGTGGCATGGCCAAGGTGACACGGCCAGGGTGACACAGCTGGGGTGGCACAGCCAAAGTGACACAGCTGGGGGTGGCACAGGTAGGGTGGCATGGCCAAGGTGACACGGCCAGGGTGACACAGCTGGGGTGGCATGGCCAAGGTGGCACAGCCGAGGTAGCATGGCCAGGGTGACACAGATGAGGGTGGCATGGCTGGGGTGGCACAGCTGGGGTGACACAGATGAGGGTGACACAGCTGGGGTGACACACCGGGGTGACACGGCCAGGGTGACACAACCAGGGTGACACACCTGGGGTGGCACGGCCAGGGTGACACGGCCAGGGTGGCACACCGGGGTGGCACGGTGTCGCTGTCCCCGGTGCCGCAGGGGGACACTCGGCCTTCTCCACCTCGGGCTACGTGGTGCTGTCGCTCATCCTGGTGGCCGTGAGCCTGGGCGGCGCCTTCTGGTGCTGGAGGGTCAACAGCGAGAAGGCGGCGGAGGCAGGTGGGCAAAACCCCAAACACAGCCCCAAACCCAAATCCAAATCCCAAATCCCAACCCCAAACCCAAACACAACCCCAAACACAACCCAAACACAACCCCAAACCCAAACCCAAATCCAAATCCCAAACCCAAACCCAAACCCAAATCCCAAATCCCCAAACCCAAATCCCAAACCCAAACCCAAATTCCCAAACCCAAATCCAAACCCAAATCCCTAACCCAAATCCCAAGTCCCAAACACAAATCCCAAATCCAAATCCCAAATCCAAATCCCAAACCCAAATCCAAATCCAAATCCCCAATCCAAATCCCCAATCCCAAATCCAATCCCAATTCCCAACTCCCAAATCCAATCCCAAATCCCAAATCGAAATCCAAATCCCCAATCCAAATCCCCAATCCCAAATCCCAACCCTCGATTCCCAAATCCCAACTCCCAACTCCCCAATTCCCAACTCCCAATCCCTAATTCCCCAATTCCCAACTCCCAATTGCTAATTCCCCAATTCCCAAATCCCAATTCCCAACTCCCAAATCCCATTTCCCCAGCTCCCAACTCCACAAATCCCATCTCCCAAATCCCCAATTCTCAACTCCCAATCCCCAGTCTCCAATTCCCAAATCCCCAATTCCCAACTCCCAATTCCCAACTCCCCTATTCCCAGCTTTTCCCATTTTTCCCCATTTTTTCCCATTTCCCCCCGTTTTTGCCCCGTTTCCCCGCAGCCGCCACGCCCACGGCGCCGCCCGAGGAGAGCCCCGGGGAGCCCCAGTACAGCGACATCGTCTGCAGGAGCCCCCCCGAGGGCAACGACCAGGTGGGGACCCCACACCCCGGGGGGGACCCCAAAAACTGCGGGAATCCCCAAAAAACCTGCGGGAAACAAAAAAAAACCTGCGGGAAACCCAAAAAAAACCTGCAGGAAACCCAAAAAAACCCCACGGGAAATCATAAAAATCACAGGAATCCCAAAAAACCGCGGGAGTCCTAAAAAACCACAGGAATCCCAAAAGCCACAGGAGTCCCCAAAAACCAAGAGGGGTCCCCAAAAACGGGGGAGGTCCCGAAAAGCCACGGGAATCCCAAAAAAACATGGGAAATCCCAAAAACCGTGAGGGTCCCCAAAAACCGCGGGGGGAGAATGGGGAGAGTTCCCAAAAAAAATCAGAGTCCCAAAAAACCCTGGGGGAGTCCCCAAAAAACTGCAGGAATCCCAAAACCACGAGAATCCCAAAAACCGCGGGAACCCCAAAACCTCGGGAACCCCAAAACCACGAGAATCCCCAAAACCATAAAGCCCCAAAACCTCACGAATCCCAAAAACCGCTGGGGGATCCCCACAAAAAACTGCAGGAATCCCAAAAACCACGGGGACCCCAAAACCTCGGGAACCCCAAAACCACGAGAATCCCCAAAACCATAAAGCCCCAAAACCTCACGAATCCCAAAAACCGCTGGGGGATCCCCACAAAAAACTGCAGGAATCCCAAAAACCACGGGGACCCCAAAACCTCGGGAACCCCAAAACCACGAGAATCCCCAAAACCATAAAGCCCCAAAACCTCACGAATCCCAAAAACCGCTGGGGGATCCCCACAAAAAACACAGGAATCCCAAAAACCACGGGGACCCCAAAACCTCGGGAACCCCAAAACCACGAGAATCCCCAAAACCATAAAGCCCCAAAACCTCAGGAATCCCAAAAACCACTGGGGGACCCCAAAAAGCGAGGGGGGACCCCAAATGTCGCCCCGCAGGGCCCCAGCCCCCCCGAGGCCCCCCAGGAGCCCAGCGAACCCCAAAAAGTCGAGCCTGAGGCCCCAAAATCCCCCCCGGGGGGCGGCGAGCAGAAAGGCCCCGAGGACACGGCCGAGGAGGTGACATAGGGCCACAGGTGAGGGGACCCCAAAAGCGGGACACGCGGGGAGACCCCCACCCCAAAACAGCCGGGGGAACGGGGACAGGCCTAAAGGGGATTCGGGGGAGGGGCGAACCCCAAAAAGGGGGATTTGGGGGATGCCAAAAACCCGGTGTTAAAGGGTTTGGGGTGTCCCCAAAAAGGGAGATTTGGGGGACCCCAAAAACCCAGGGTTAAAGGGTTTGGGGTGTCCCCAGGAAGGGAGATTTGGGGAACCCCAAAAACCTGGTGTTAAAGGGTTTGGGGTGTCCCCCAAAAGGGACATTTGGGGGACCCCAAAAGAGTGAGGGATGAAGGGTTGGGGTGTCCCCCAAAAGGGACATTTGGGGGACCCCAAAAGAGCGAGGGATGAAGGGTTGGGGTGTCCCCAAAATGGGATATTTGGGGGATCCCAAAAACCCGGTGTTAAAGGGTTTGGGGTGTCCCCAAAAAGGGAGATTTGGGGGACCCCAAAAACCCAGGGTTAAAGGGCTTGGGGTGTCCCCAGAAAGGGAGATTTGGGGGATCCCAAAAACCCGGTGTTAAAGGGTTTGGGGTGTCCCCAAAAAGGGAGATTTGGGGGACCCCAAAAACCTGGTGTTAAAGGGTTTGGGGTGTCCCCAAAAAGGGAGATTTGGGGGACCCCAAAAACCTGGTGTTAAAGGGTTTGGGGTGTCCCCAAAAAGGGAGATTTGGGGGATGCCAAAAGAGCGAGGGATGAAGGGTTGGGGTGTCCCCAAAAAGAGCTGGGGTTAAAGGGGTGTCCCCAAAAAGGGACATTTGGGGGACCCCAAAAACCCGGCGTTAAAGGGCTTGGGGTGTCCCCAAAAAGGGACATTTGGGGGACCCCAAAAACCGGGCGTTAAAGGGCTTGGGGTGTCCCCAAAAGGGACATTTGGGGGACCCCAAAAACCCGGGGTTAAAGGGTTTGGGGTGTCCCCTAAAAGGGACAATTAGGGGACCCCAAAAGAACCGGGGTTAAAGAGGTTTTTGGGGAGGGGCTAACCCCAAAAAGGGACATTTAGAGAACCCCAAAAAAGCGAGGGATAAAGAGTTGGGGCTGTCCCCAAAAAGGGACGTTTAGGGAACCCCAAAAAACCTGGGGTTAAAGGGTGGGGGTGTCCCCAAAAGAGCGGGGGTTAAAGGGGTTTTTGGGGAGGGGCTAACCCCAAAAAGGGACATTTGGGGACACCCCAGACCCCAAAAGAGTGGAGTTAAAGGGTTGGGGAGGGGAAATGACCCCAAAAAGGGAATTGAAGGGTTGGGAACGGCCCCAAAAAGGGATGAAAGGGTCGGGAACGGCCCCAAAAAGGGAATTATAGGGTTGGGGGAATGGCCCCAAAAAGGGGATTGGATGTTGGGAATGGCCCCAAAAAGGGGATTGGATGTTGGGAATGGCCCCAAAAAGGGGATGAAAGGGTTGAGAATGGCCCCAAAAAGAGGATTGAATGTTGGGGAGGGGGAACAGCCCCAAAAAAGGGGATTGAGGGGTTGGGGGGGGGATCGGCCCCAAAAAGGGGATTGAAGGGTTGGGGAGGGGGAACGGCCCCAAAAAGGGGATTGAAGGGTTGGGAATGGCCCCAAAAAGGGGATTGGATGTTGGGGCGGGGCTGCCCCAAAACCAGGACCGGTGCCGGGGTCTCCTCCCTTGGGGGACCCCGGGGTCTCCTCCCTTGGGGGACCCCGGCCCCACAGCCAGGGGGTGTCCCCGCAGGGCCCCGGGACCCCCTGGAAGGGCTGTGCCGCGTGCCAAGCCCCGACCCCAAACCCAGCGCGGGAGCCCCGACCCCACGGCCCGACGGATTTCCCCTTTTCTGCCCCAAAACCCTCGGCTCTGCCCCCGAACCCCTGCCCGGCACCGCGCTGGGGAGGGGGATCCCCGTCAGGGGGGGGTTTGGGGGTCCCTGGGGGGTTTGGGGGTCCCTGGGTGCTCCCCGCATGTTTTGGGGTGGGATGATCCCCTCGGCCCCGCAACTGGACGGATTTCCCCTTTTCTGACCCCAAAACCCTCGGGTTTGTCCCCAGTTCCCTGCCTGGGACTGTTTTGGGGAGGGGGGATCCCCATCAGAGGCAGCAGGGAGGGGATTTGGGGGGTCCCTGGGGGTTTTGGGGTGGGAGGATCCCCCTGACCCTACAAAGAAACTGATTTCCTCTTTTCTGCCCCAAAATCCTTGGGTTTGACCCCAATTCCCTGCCTGGGACTGTTCTGGGGAGGGGGCTCCTGATCAGGGGTGATGAAACCAGAATTTGGGGGTCCCTGAGGCTTCCCAGGGGGGTTTTGGGGTGGGAGGATCCCCCTGACCCCACAAAGGGACGGATTTCCCCTTTTCTGCCCCAAAATCCTCGGGTTTGTCCCCAATTCCCCTGCCTGGGACTGTTCTGGGGAGGGGGCTCCAAGGCGGAGGTTTTGGGGGGGTCGCTGGTTTTGGGGTGGTTCAGGCTGGTTTGGGCTGGTTTGGACTGGTTCAGGGTGGGTTTGGGCCATTTTTGGGTGGTTCAGAGAGATTTGGGGTGTTCTGGGGTGGTTTGGGGTGATTTGGGGCCTGGTTTCGGCCCTGGGTTTGATTCTATTTTGGGGCTGATTTTGGGGTGTTTGGGGTATTTTGGGATGTTCTGGGGCTGGTTTTGGGTATTTTGGGTTATTTTAGGGAGTATTTTGGGCCTGTTCTGGCCCCGGCTTTGGGGTGTCCTGGGGCTGGTTTTGGGTATTTTGGGTTATTTTAGGGAGTATTTTGGGCCTGTTCTGGCCCCGGCTTTGGGGTGTTTTGGGGTGTCCTGGGGCTGGTTTTGGGGTGTTTTGGGGTGTCCTGGGGCTGGTTTTGGGGTGTTTTGGGGTGTCCTGGGGCTGGTTTTGGGGTGTCCTGGGGCTGGTTTTGGGGTGTTTTGGGGCACTTTAGGGAGTATTTGGGGCCCGCTTTGGCCCCACTTTGGGGCTGCTTTTTGGGCTGATTTTCGGGGTATTTGGGTCTGGTTTCTCTGTTCATTGTGCTTTTTGCCCCTCTCGGCCCCATTTATCCCAGTTTTTCTCCATTTATCCTGGTTTTTCTCTGTTTATCCCAGTTTTTGCCCCGTTTATCGCGGGTTTTGTCCCTTTTATCCCCGTTTATCCCGGTTTTTGCCCCATTTATCCCGGTTTTTGCCCGTTTTTGCCCCATTTTGCCCCCTTTATCCCAGTTTTTGCCCCGCTTATCCCGGTTTTTGCCCCGTTTATCCCAGTTTTTGCCCCGTTTATCGCGGGTTTTGCCCCATTTATCCCCGTTTATCCCGGTTTTTGCCCGTTTATCCCCGTTTTTGCCCCGTTTATCCCGGTTTATCCCCGTTTTGCCCCGTTTTACCCCGGTTTTTGCCCCGTTTTACCCTGTTTATGCCGGTTTGTGCCCCATTTTGCCCCGTTTATCCCGGTTTTTGCCGGTTTATCCCGGTTTTTGCCCCGTTTTGCCCCGTTTATCCCGGTTTTTGCCCGTTTATCCCGGTTTTTGCCCCGTTTTGCCCCGTTTATCCCGGTTTTTGCCCGTTTATCCCGGTTTTTGCCCCGTTTATCCCGGCCGCTGTTTATGAGGGGAGGGGGCGTTTCCCGCGCGCGCTCCCGCGCCCCCTCCCCTCCCCTCCCCGCCAGGACCGGAAGCGGAAGCGCGTGGGCGCGCGCGCTGCCCGGAAGCGCGTGGGCGGCGGCGGCGGTTCCGGTTCCGGCGGCGGCGGCGGCGGCGGCGCGGGGGAGGCACCGGGAGGAGGAGAAGGAGAGGAAGGAGAAGAAGAACAAGAAGAAGGAAAAGAAAAAGAAGAAGAAGCGGCGGCGCCACCGACAAACAGCAACAGCGGGGCGAGCAACGAAAAGCCGAGCCGCCTCCGCGCTACCGGGAACGATCCGCACCCCCCCCTCCCTCCCCGCTCCCCGCCCGCCTCCTTCCCCGTTTCCCCCCTCCCTTCCCGTCCTCCTCCTCCTCCTCCTTCTCCCGGAACCCGCCTCGCTCCTCGGGCCCGCGCCGCCCCCGCAGGTGCGTCCCGGGGGATGCGGGGTCGGGATTACCGGGAGGCACCGGAGCGTTAGACTGCAGG
>NW_024501293.1:57666-58972 GCF_017590055.1 Onychostruthus taczanowskii
GCGCCGGGCCCGGCGGTCCGGGCAGGGAAATCCCCCTTCCCCCCTTCCCCTTCTCTTTCCCTGTTTCCCCCATTTTTTATCTCATTTTTTCCTCTATTTTTCCCTATTTTTCCCTATTTTTTCCATATTTTTCCTCTATTTTTTCTCTATTTTTCCCTATTTTTTCCATATTTTTCCTCTATTTTTTCTCTATTTTTCCCTATTTTTTCCATATTTTTCCTCTATTTTTTCTCTATTTTTCCCTATTTTTTCCATATTTTTCCTCTATTTTTTCTCTATTTTTCCCTATTTTTTCCATATTTTTCCTCTATTTTTTCTCTATTTTTCCCTATTTTTTCCATATTTTTCCTCTATTTTTTCTCTATTTTTCCCTATTTTTTCCATATTTTTCCTCTATTTTTTTTCCCCTATTTTTCCTCAATTTTTCTGTATTTTCTGTATTTTTCTCTATTTTTTCCTCTATTTTCCTCTATTTTTTCCTCTATTTTTCTCTATTTTTTCCTATATTTTTCTCTATCTTTTTCTCTAATTGTTCTCTATTTTTTCCTCTATTTTTCCTCTATTTTTCTCTATTTTTCTCTATTTTTTCTTCTATTTTTCTCTATTTTTTTCTTCTATTTTTCTTCTATTTTTCCCAGTGTTCCCTCCCCTCCTTCCCTGGCACATCTGGATGAGCTCCCTTTCCCCCCTTTTTCTTTACCTTCTCTTTCCCTTTTTCCCATCTCCCCCCCTTTTTCTCTGTTTTTTTCTCTATTTTCCCTCTATTTTTTTCTCTATTTTCCCTCTATTTTTTCTCTATTTTTTTCTCTATTTTACCCCATTTTTTCTCTATTTTTTCTCTATTTTTTCCTCTATTTTTTCTCTATTTTCCCCCATTTTTTCTCTATTTTTTTCCCCATTTTTTCTCTGTTTTTCCCGGTGTTCCCTCCCCTCCTTCCCTGGCACATCTGGGCGAGCTCCCAGCTGTGGATTTTGGCAGCCCAGCCCGTCTGGGAACTGAGCAGGGTTTGTTTTGTCTCCTTCCTGCAATCCCAGGCAGGGAAATTTCCCTTTTTTCTCCTCTTTTCCCCCCATTTTCACCTCCTTTCTCCCCCTTCTCCTGCCTTTTTCACATTCCCTCTTTTTCCCCCTTTTTCCCCCTTTTTCCCCTTTTTTCCCCTTTTTTCCCCTTTTTTCCCCTTTTTTCCCCTTTTTTCCCCTTTTTTCCCCCTTTACTCCCCTTTTATTGCCCCTTTTCTCACACTTTATTCCCATTTTCTCCCATTTTTGCCCCTTTCCCCCCTCATTTCTCCCCCCATTTTCCCCC
>NW_024501294.1:0-827 GCF_017590055.1 Onychostruthus taczanowskii
AGGGGAATTTCAGGACGATTTTAGGGGGAGTTTCGGGACGATTTTAGGGGAATTTCAGGACGATTTTAGGGGAATTTCGGGACGATTTTAGGGTGGTTTTGAAGGGGATTTTAGGGGAATTTCAGGACGATTTTAGGGGAATTTCAGGAGGATTTTAAGGGAATTTCAGGAGGATTTTAAGGGAATTTCAGGAAGATTTTAAGAGAATTTCAGGAGGATTTTCCAGGAGAATTTCAGGAGATTTCCTGGCTATTTCCGAGGGCTTTCAGGAGGATTTTAGCTGGAATTTCCGGATGGGGGTGTTTCCCGCGGGGATTTTGGGGGCTTTGGCGGGATTTCGGGATTTTCCCCCACCTTGGGGATGTGGTAGCCCCGGAAGTGGGTGTCCCTGGTGACGCGGTGCGGGACGTTCATGGGCAGCAGGTCGCTGCAGCGCTGGATCTCGTGGATGACGGCGTCGGTGAACGGCATCAGCGCGCGGTCGGCGAGGGCCGGGGCGCGGCCGGGCCCGATCACCCGCGAGATCTCCTCAAAAACCTTCTCTGGAAACCAAAAATCACCAAAAACCACCTCAGAAACTTCAAAAATCACCGTTTCGGGTTTGGGGTTTGGGGTTTGGGGTTTGGGGTCGGTCGGCGAGGGCCGGGGCGCGGCCGGGCCCGATCACCCGCGAGATCTCCTCAAAAACCTTCTCTGGGAACCAAAACAACACCCCAGAAACCTCAAAAATCATAAAAATCACCATTTGGGGTTTGGGTTTGGGGTTTGAGGTTTGGGGTCGGTCGGTGAGGGCCGGGGCACGGCCGGGGCCGATCACCCGCGAGATC
>NW_024501295.1:0-827 GCF_017590055.1 Onychostruthus taczanowskii
GGAATTTTTGGCATTTTTAAATGGAATTTTTGGGAATTTTCTGTGGAATGTTGGGATTTTAAGGGTTTTTTTAATGGAATTTTTTTGATTTTTTCAGGATTTTTTGTGGAATTTTTGGGGATTTTTAATGGAATTTTGCAATTTTCTTCTTCTAATTTTGGGGGATTTATTTATATTTTTAAATCGAAATTTTGGGTTTTTTAATTAAATTTTTGGGATTTTTTTCAGTGTTTTTTAATGGAATTTTGGGATTATTTTATGGAATTTTTGGATTTTTTTTCGTGGAATTTTTGGGATTTTTTCAAGATTTTTAAATGGAAATTTGGGTTTTTTTCTGTGGATTTTTTTTGATTTTTTTCAGAAATTTTTGGATTTTTTTGTGGAATTTTCTGGGTTTTTTAAACAGAATTTTTGGGGATTTTTCGTGGAATTTTGGGAATTTTTTCAAGATTTTTAAGAGGAATTTTTATATTTTTACAGGAATTTTGGGATTTTTAAAATAAAAAATTTGGGATTTTTTTATTTAGAATTTTTTAAATTTTCTAAGATTTTTTTAAGAGGAATTTTGGGAATTTTTTGGTGGAATTTTGGGAATTTTTTAGGTTTTTTTTTCAGGGAATTTTCAGGCTTTTTAAATGGAAATTTTTTTTTCCATGGGATTTTTTTTTTTTTGTTTGTTTTTTAAAAATTTATTTTTTAATTTTTCTGCAGAACTTTAAGGATTTATTTTTATTTCTTGACTTTTTCCCATTTTTTTCATGCAATTTTAAGTTTTTTAATGAAATTTTTAGGATTTTTTTGTGGAATTTAATTTTTTTTTAATTTTC
>NW_024501296.1:0-826 GCF_017590055.1 Onychostruthus taczanowskii
AGGTTTTTGAGAGAGCAAAACTTGCTGGGGAAGGTGTCAGAGTATGCATAATACCACCAGGCATGTTGAAATTCAAGGGTGGGTTACATTGACTTGATTCAGGTTCTAAAATGTTGTGGGCTTCAGAATTTAATTTGAGTCCTTCTACCAAGGTATTCCGTGTTGAAAATATGTTTGGGACACCTTAAAGTTTTGGCTATCCCATTCTTCCTTTATCTTTATCCTTTGTTATTTCAGTAACACCACCTGATTTCTCATTTAAACCCACCTACCATTGGGTTGTGAGTGACTTTTATAGGTGTGTATTTTTTAAACCTCATGCTGGTGCCGAAGGAAAAATCTGACTTCTAGAATCTTAGTCTAACAGATGTATGCTCTTTTCATCTTCAGGTGCTTAGTGTAAAATGGGCCCTATGGAATCTTGAGTTTTCATTTTGTCCAAGCTTGGTTCTCAAAAGTGAATTCCTGAAAACAAAAAAAAAAATTGAATCAGTTTGAGGTCAACACCATCCTTGGGAGTTCATCCTGTAAAACATAAACCAGATATTAAACAATGTTTTTATCACTTTCTCTTATTTTGTGTCATGCCAAAGAAATGGTTGATGCTTAGGTAGTAGGCAAAAGATACTGGAAAAGAAAAATGATAATGTAAAACTAAGGTGTGTTTTGAAAGTGGGACAAGAGCCTTTCCTTTGCGTTTTCTTCTGTAATGCTGCAGTTACTTGTTATTTGGGTCCTTAAATCAACCTGCAGATTCCAGGAGGGAGACCTCATTCTGAAACTTGTGTTATTTTTTTTTGGGCTTTTTGTGTTTTTTTTTTTTTTT
>NW_024501297.1:0-827 GCF_017590055.1 Onychostruthus taczanowskii
CCAAGAAAAACAAAAAAAGAAAAGAAAGAATAATAATAAAAAAAAATTTAAAATCCAGGGGAAAAAGGTGTGAAGGAAGGCATGTTGTGGCAGTTTTGTGTTCCCCCTGGGATGCCCTTTTCAGCTGCAGTGCACCTGGAGCCCNAAAAAAAAATTCCAAGAAAAACAAAAAAAAAGAAAAGAAAAAATAATAAAAAAAAAAAAATTAAAATCCAGGGGAAAAAAATCTGGAAAAAAATTTGGAGAAAAAAATAGGAAAAAAAAATTTGGGGAAAAAATAGGGGAAAATATTTGGGGAAAAAACTGGGGGGGAAAAAATTCCAGGAAAAAAAAATTCCAAGAAAAACAAAAAAAAGAAAAGAAAAAATAATAATAAAAAAAATTTAAAATCCAGGGGAAAAAAATCCGGAAAAAATTTGGAAAAAAAAATAGGAAAAAAAAAAATTGGGAAAAAACAGGGAAAAACAAATTTGGGGAAGGGCTCAAGGGAAGAATTCCTGATTTTCCAGAGGGAATTTTGGGAATTTTTGGGAATTCTGACCTCGTAGAAGAAGGGGTGTCCGGCCATGTCGAAGATGTTCACTTTGATCTCCCGGTCCCGGATCTGCACCCTGGAAAAGGCGTTGGAATTCTGGGAATTCCGGGAATTCTGGGAAAAAAAAACCTTGGAATTGTGGGAATTCCAGGAAGAAAACTCAGAATTCTGGGAAAAACCCGAAAAAAAAACCTTGGAATTCTGGGAATTCCAGGAAAAACCCCTTGGAATTCTGGAAATTCCGGGAATTCTGGGGAAAAAAAAACCTTGGAATTCTGGGAATTCCAGGAAA
>NW_024501298.1:0-826 GCF_017590055.1 Onychostruthus taczanowskii
GGTTCTTCCTGGATTTTCCCTGAATTTTTCATGAATTTCTCCCAGATTTTTCCTCAATTTTTCATGGATTTTTCCCAAATTTTTCACGGATTTTTCATCGATTTATTCCAAATTTTTCATGGATTTATTCCAGATTTTTTGCGGATTTCTCCCAATTTTCTGCAGTTTTTGGGGTGAATTCCTTCAGAGACAGAAAACCCAGGAATAAAAAATTCCCTAAATTTCAAAAACCCAGGAAAAAGAGCTCCAGAAATTCCTTGGATTTCCTCCATTTTTCCCTAAAATCCAAATTTTCCTCCATTTTTCCATGAAAATCCAGGAATTTTCTCCTTTTTTCCTCAGAATTTCCTCCATTTTTCCAAAAAAATCCAGGAATTTTCTCAATTTTTCCCTAAAACTCCACTTTTTTTCCCCTAAAAATCCCCAATTTCCTCCAATTTTTCCCGAAAAATCCAAATATTTCTCCATTTTTCCCTAGAATATCCAAATATTTCTTCTATTTTCCCATGAAAATCCTGGAATTTTCTCCTTTTTTCCTTGAATTTCTTCCATTTTCCCTCTAAAAATCCAAATATTTTCCCAAAAATCCACATTTTTTTCCTCCATTTCCCCCAAAAATCCATTTAAAAACCCCCAAAATTCCCTTTTTTTTTTCCCACAAAAATTTCCAGGAATTTTCCTCCCAATCCAAAAAAAAAAGGGAATAAAAATTGGAATTAATTTGGAATTTGGAAGGGTTTGGATAGGGAAAAATCTGAATTTTGAGGGTTTTAATTCAACTTTTTCCACAAAAAAAGATAAATATATAAATTGATTAATAAATTAA
>NW_024501299.1:0-825 GCF_017590055.1 Onychostruthus taczanowskii
AAAAATCCACCCCGGGACCCCCAAAAACTCCAAAAATCCACCCCGGGACCCCCAAAAATCAGCTTGGCACCCCCAAAAATCACATTGGCACCCCAAAAAAACCCAAAATCCATCCCAGGACCCTCAAAAATCGGCTTGGGACCTCCCAAAAAAACCCCAAATCCACCCTGGGACCCCCAAAACCAAACCTGGGACCCCAATTTGGGCTCCCCCTCCCCAATTTGGGCTCCTCCTCCCCAATTTGGGCTCCCCCTCCCCAATTTGGGCTCCTCCTCCCCAATTTGGGCTCCCCCTCCCCAATTTGGGCTCCTCCTCCCCAATTTGGGCTCCCCCTCCCCAATTTGGGCTCCTCCTCCCCAATTTGGGCTCCCCCTCCCCAATTTGGGCTCCTCCTCCCCAATTTGGGGGTCCCCCTCCCCAATTTGGGCTCCCCCTCTCCAATTTGGGGGTACCCCTCCCCAATTTGGGGGTCCCCCTCCCCAATTCAGGCCTCCCCCTCCCCAATTTGGGGGTACCCCTCCCCAGTACGGGGTCCTCTCCCCATTTAGGGGTTCCATACCCATTTCCACCTCCCCCCTCCCCAATTTGGGCTCCCCCTCCCCATTTTTGGATTCCCCTCTCCCCAAATTCAGGCTCTTTCTCCCCAATTTTGGCCTCCCCCTCCTCAATTTTGGCCTCTCCTCCCCATTTCGGGGGTCCCCTCACCACAAATTCAGGCTCTTTCTCCCCCGTTCAGGGCTCCCCCTCCCCATTTTGGGGTCCCCTCCCCAGTTCAGTGTCCCCCTCCCCGTTCAGGGGCCCCTCCCCATTCGGGGGTCCCCTCCC
>NW_024501300.1:0-825 GCF_017590055.1 Onychostruthus taczanowskii
GGAGGGACTGGGAGGGGATTTGGGGCAGTTTTGGCTTTTTAGGGTTTTTTGGCTCCTGGACTGGATTTTGGGCGGTTCCAGTTCAATTTTGGGTTCCGCCTTTCGAGCTGCAGTTGCACTTTTCGGTCACCAGGGGTTGCTGCAGGATGAGCGTTTGGGGCCATTTTTGGGGTCACAGGTCTGAATTTTGGGATCCTGGACTCAGTTTTGGGGGTTTTTAGCTCAGTTTTGGGGAGTTTTGGGTCAATTTTGTGGTTTTTTCGAGCTGCAGTTGCACTTTTCGGTCACCAGGGGTTGCTGCAGGATGAGCGTTTGGGGCCATTTTCGGGGTTTTTAGGGCCATTTTTGGGGTCACAGGTCTGAATTTTGGGGTCCTGGACTCAGTTTTGGGGGTTTTTAGCTCAGTTTTGGGGAGTTTTGGGTCAATTTTGTGGTTTTTTCGAGCTGCAGTTGCACTTTTTGGCCACCAGGTGTCGCTGCAGAGAAGAGTTTTTGACAGTTTTTAGGGCATTTTGGGGGGTTTTTGGGACCGGTTTTTGGGGTTTTTTGGTGTCCTGGTAGCAATGTTGGGGTCTTGGACTCAGTTTTTGGGGGTTTTAGGTCAAATTTGGGTGAGTTCAGGTCAATTTTGGGCTGTGTCTTTTGAGCTGCAGTTGCACATTTTGGCCACCGGGTGTCACTGCAAAGAAGAGTTTTTCACAGTTTTTAGGGCATTTTTTGGGCGGTTTTGGGACAGGTTTTTGGGGTTTTTTGGGGTCTTGGACTCAGATTTTGGGGTTTTGGACTCAGATTTTGGGATTTTTAGGTCAATTTTGGGTGAGTTCA
>NW_024501301.1:0-825 GCF_017590055.1 Onychostruthus taczanowskii
CCCCCCCCCCGCAGTGGATGACGTGCAGGTGTCCTGTTACCGCATCCTGTGCAGCATCTACAGCCTGGGCACCGCCCGCGGGCCCCTCGTGGACAGGTGGGGACCCCAAAAACCCGGGGGGACCCCAAAACCTCGGGGGGACCCCAAAAACCTCGGAAGGGACCCCAAAAAGCTCGGGGGGACCCCAAAAACCTCAGCAGGGACCCCAAAAACCCCGGGGGGACCCCAAAAACCCGGGGGGACCCCAGAAACCTCGGAGGGGACCCCAAAAACCCGGGGGGACCCCAAAAACCTCGGGGGGACCCCAAAACCTCGGAGGGGACCCCAAAACTTCGGAGGGGACCCCAAAAAAACCTAGAAGGGATCCCAAAAACCCCGGGGGGACCCCAAAAACCCCCAGCAGAGACCCCAAAAACCCCAGCAGGGACCCCAAAAACTCCATCAGGGACCCCAAAACCTCAGCGGGGACCCAAAAACCCCAGCAGAGACCCCAAAAACTCCATCAGGGACCCCAAAAACCCCAGAAACAGCCTGGAGCTGGAGGGGGCGCACCCATAAAACCATTCTGGGAGCCCCCCCCCTCCCCCAAAATGTGACAAGTTTGGGGTGGGGGTCTGGGGGTTCCCTGGGTTAGGGGTGCCCATGGGGTGACCCCTGGATGTCCCCCCGATGTCCCCAATGTCCCCCCGATGTCCCCAGTGTCCCCTGTGCCCCGCAGGCAGCGGCCGGCCCGGGGGGAGTGCCTGGCTGTGGCCATGGGGATCCTTGGGGTGTCCTTGGGGTACCATGGGCTGTCTTTGGGGTGTCCATGGGGTGTCCTTGGGG
>NW_024501302.1:0-824 GCF_017590055.1 Onychostruthus taczanowskii
ATTTTTGGGGACATTTTGGGGATTTTTGGGGACACTTTTGGGGATATTTTTGGGGCTTTTTTGGGAGGGTTAGGGACATTTGGGGACGATTTGGGTGAAATTTTGGGGATTTTTGGGAAAATTTTGAGAAATTCGGGTTTTTGGGGCCATTTTTGGGCCAATTTTTGGGTTTTTTGGGCCATTTTTGGGGTGTTTTTGGGACAATTTTGGGGCCATTTTTGGGCCAATTTGGGATATTTTTGGGGTGGTTTTGGGGCCGATTTTTGGGACCATTTTTGGGCCAAATTCTGTGGTTTTTGGGGCCATTTTTGGGAGAATTTTTGGGACCATTTTTTGGGGTGGTTTTTGGGACAATTTTTGGGCCAATTTCTGTGGTTTTTGGGACTGTTTTTGGGGTGGTTTTTGGGCCATTTTTGGGCCATTTTTGGGTTTTTTGGGGTGGTTTTTGGGCTATTTTTGGGCCAATTTCTGTGGTTTTTGGGGCCAATTTGGGATATTTTTGGGGTGGTTTTGGGCTATTTTTGGATCATTTTTGGGGTGGTTCTGGGACAATTTTTGGGCCAATTTCTGTGTTTTTGGGGTGTTTTTTGGGGCCATTTTTGGGTAAATTTCTGTGATTTTGGGGCCATTTTTGGGATAATTTTTGGGGCCATTTTTGGGATAATTTTTGGAGCCATTTTTGGGCCAATTTCTGGGTTTTTTGGGCCATTTTGGGATATTTTTGGGGCCATTTTTAGGGTGTTTTTTGGGGCCATTTTTGGGCCAATTCCTGTGGTTTTTGGGTCCATTTTTGGGGTGTTTTTGGGGCCATTTTTGGGTTTTTT
>NW_024501303.1:0-824 GCF_017590055.1 Onychostruthus taczanowskii
AGGGAAGTTGGAGAGAAACAAAATGAGTTATGGCACAAATCATGATATATCTTTGATAACAATACGTAAAATGTAAACCAGAGAAAAATAACATCCAAAATTAAGCCAACAGGAAGTATCAGAGATGACTTTTATTGTGAATGAGTTGCAGAAATTTTCCTGAATTTTAATGTTTCTGAAATCATCCAGTCATCAGTCTCCACACTGCAGCCTTGAGCTCCTGGTTCCTCAGGCTGTAGATGAGGGGGTTCAGGGCTGGAGGCACCACTGAGTACAGAACTGACAGGGCCAGATCTAGGGATGGGGAGGAGATGGAGGGGGGTTTCACATGGGCAAACATTGCAGTGCTGAGGAACAGAGATACCACAGCCAGGTGAGTGAGGCCGGTGGAAAAGGCTTTGTGCCATCCCTGCTCAGAGGGGATCCTCAGCACAGCCCTGAAGATCTGCACATAGGAGAAAACAATGAACACAAAACAACCAAAACCTTAAAAACAACTGACAACCGTGAGCCCAAGTTCCCTGAAGTAGGAGTGTGAACAGGAGAGCTTGAGGATCTGTGGGATTTCACAGAAGAACTGTCCCAGTGCATTGCCATGGCAAAGGGGCAGCGAAAATGTATTGGCCGTGTGCATCAATGAATAGAGAAATGCACTGGTCCAGGCAGCTGCTGCCATGTGGGCACAAGCTCTGCTGCCCAGGAGGGTCCCGTAGTGCAGGGGTTTGCAGATGGACACGTAGCGGTCGTAGCACATGATGGTCAGGAGGGAAAGCTCTGATCCAAGGAAGAAGAATACCAGAAAAACCTGTGCAGCACATCCTGTG
>NW_024501304.1:0-32890 GCF_017590055.1 Onychostruthus taczanowskii
TTGGGATGTAAACCATGGGTTTGAGGTGCACAGAAGGAAGTCCAGACCCTAGTTTTGGGGGTGCAAGCCCTGATTTTGGGGATGCAAACCCTATTTTGGGGGATTAACCCCACCTTTGGTGGTCTGACTTCCCTTTCGGGATCCTCACCCCTGTCTCCTCTGGGTGGATGGTGAGTGCCACTTGCTGTCGCTGTGGCTGTGTGGGGGCATGGTGGGGATGGCACAGGTGTGGTCCCAGTGGCTGCTGCAGGTCCAGGGGGGCCCCCAAATCCTCTACGAAGGCAACATATGCTGACACTGCCCCCCACATCCTGCCACCCCCGGGGTCTCTGCAGCAACTTCAGTGGGGACTCCAACGAGAACAACTCCGCTGGGGAGGCTCTGGGCAGCTCCCCTCCCAACTGCGCCCACCTGGCACCCACTCCCAGCTGCTCCAAGGCCCAGTCACGGTGCTGGGCTCACGGACCCCGAGGGACCCTTTGCGGGGTGTCACGGGGCAGTGCCGCCCCGCACATACCTGGTGAGCTGCAAGTGCCAGATGCGAACACAGCTTCGTGCCAGGCAGCAGGAGGGGTGCTCCAGGAGTGTCAGCAGGCCACAGGTTGCTGTGAGTACATGGAGGGGTTGGGAATTTTGGGGGGAGTCGGGAATATGAGGTGACAGGAAGTTTGGAGTTGGGAATTTGGGGTGGTGAAGTTTTGGGAGGATGGGAATTCACGGGTCAGGATTTTTGTGGGGACAGGAATTGCGCATGGAGTGGAAATTTTGGTGGGGGTGGGAATTTGGAGGTCTGGGGGAGTGAAATGGAGCAGGGTCTCATTCCTGCATGGAAAAAGGGGTACATGTCTGCATTGCTAAGGCCCCACCTGGGAAATGCCCAAATTGCACTCCCAAAGGGGACACCTCCCAAAACGGGAAGCCTGTGTCCCCCAGTGGAACCCTGTGCAACCAGTGGGGCCCCCCATCCCCAAATGGAAGCCCCATTTGAGGTGGTTTTCAAAGTAATTTCAAGGCATCTGGTTGGGTTTCAAGATTCTTGTATGGTGGTTAGATGGGTTTCAAAGTCATTGGGGTGGCATCTGGGCGGGCTACAAAATCACCTTGGTGGGCTTCAAAGTCATTGCATGATGTCTTGGTGGGCTACAAAGCCATTGTGTGACATCTTAGTGGGTTTCAGGGTCATTCCATGGCATTGGGTTAGGTTTCAAGGTCATTGTATGGTCTTCAGGAAGGTTTCAAGGTCATCATGTGGGATCTAGATGGTCTTCAAGGTCATTCTATGACACCTGGGTGAGTTTCAAATTCATTGGGTGACCTTTTGCCACCCGTGACTCTCTTTCCAGGTTAACTGGTGTCCTGTTGGACGTTCCCTTCACCCACAACCACCAGCTCCACCTGTCCCTCCATGGCATCCACGGCTTCATCCCCACTGACATGGGTGTCACTGTCACCTTTGACTGGTACAGCAATGCCTGTGTCATCATCCCCAACACTTATGCCCATGCCATCTGCAGCCTCTGTGGCAACGGCAATGGTGACCCCCACAACAACTGTGTCAGCTGCGATGGCCACGACGCTGACAATGAGACCCACCTGGGGGACAGCTGGAAGGTCAGTGATGTCCCTGGGTGTTCAAATGGGTGCAGCGAGGGCTACCAGGTATGCAGCGATGCCCAAAACCATGCCTACGGTGGGGACAAGCACTCTGGGCTGCTGGGGAAGAAATGGGGGCCTTTTCCCACCTGCCACGACATCATCAACCACAGCCCTTACTTGGATGACTGTCTCTTTGACGCCTGCCTGTTCAAGGGCCACCAGGACACTGTGTGCCAGTCCATGGCCACCTATGTTGTTGGGTGGCAGAGCCAGGGCACTGCCGTGCGGCTGTAGAGAACGGCTGCCTTCTGCAGTATCGGGGGACTTGGGGGGCTTGGGAAATTACGGGGGGGTTTGGAGGGCAGAGAGGGACACGGGTTAGGCAAGGAGTTTTGGGCTGTCCGTGGAGGTATTTGGGGTGTCTGGCAGGGAGAAGGGGAGGGGGGGTTGTCTGTGGGGGCTTTGGGGTTTCCATGGCAGGTTTGAGGTGTTCCCAGGGGTTTTTGGGTCTGCATGGGGAGCTTTAGGGTGTCAGTGGGGGTTTTGGGGTCTCCATGTGGGATTTGGGATCTGCACAAGGGGAGGCCTGGATGAGGGGTTCTAGTGCTCAGACAAGGGAGTTTTGAGTTATCTATGGGAGTTTGGGATGTCCATTAGGGTTTTGAGGCTTTGTAGGGGGTTTTTGTGGGGGTTTTGGTGTTCCAAACCCTTCTCCCTTTGTGCAGAGGAACAGGAAGGTCTGGGTGAGTCATCACCACCCTGGCTGGTGCCCAAAAATGTCGTCACCACTGCATGTTGTCACCCTAAACGTCCTTCTGACCTTCATTTCATTTAAAAAGAACCCTGTATTTTTTCCCTAATTTCATTCCCAGTAAGAGTCCACATGGGTTGTCTCATCCCACCAGCATCACAGGATGTTCTTAATTTTGCCCCAAATTGCTCTATTCTGCTCCCAGTGAAGCACCTGTGTGGGCCATGGTCACTAAGAGACATCCGTAAATTGACGCACCCCAAAATTTTTACCAAAATTGCTCCTTATTCTCCCAGTTTCATGTCAGAGAAGCACCTACATGGGTTGTCCCTCATCCTACCCCCACCGTGCCTTGATGCATCCCATCATTTTTCCACAAACTCCCTCTCTTCCAACCAGATTCCTCCAACTACCCTTCAGCCCTGCATCGCCCCAAATCCCCTTTTTCCCCCTAATTCGGTGTTTTCCAGCTCACAGAGTTCTTGGGACCGCTGGCCATCACGGAGACGCACACGACGCTCCGGATCACCCTGGGATTTCTGGTGGAACCGAGGGCCGCGGGGGCGGCAGTGGAGGTGCCCAGGCCACGCTCGGTGGCCTCTGTGGCAGCTGCAACGCTGCCACCAGCAACGACCTGCAAGGGCCTGACGGTGACGAGCAGTGTGTGAGCACTGGCCACGGCCTGGCGTGTGCCCAGCGTCACCCGGGTGGGTGACACCAGGGGGACACTGGGGGAGGGGGGACTGGGGGCATTTGGATGTCTTGGGGGTGGCGCTAGGGGGAACAGTGCCAAAGAAGGGTTGAAAAATAGCCAAAAAAAGAGGGAAAGGATCCCCAAAAAGGGGAAAGAAGGCCCAAAAGATGGAAAAGAGACCAAAAAGGGGAAAAGGAGTTTCCCAAAAGGGAGAAAAGAGCCCTGAAAAGATGGGAAAGGAGACCAAAAAGAGGGGGAAGAGACAAAACTGGGGAAAGGACCCCAGAATTCAGGAAAAGAGACCAAAAAAGGGAACAAGAGCATGGGTGGTAGGAAATAATCCCAAAAGTTGTTAAAATAGACCTGTAAATGAGGAAGGGAGCCAACAGAGGAAAAGAACTGAAAAAGTGGAAAGAGCTCAAAAAAGGAGAAAAGAGGGGGGGAAAAGTGTGGAAAGAACTCCCCAAATGAGAATAAAAACTCAAATGGATGGGAAAAGACACCACAAATGGGAAAAGGACCCAAAAATGGGGGAAAGGAATATTAAAAAGTGAGCAAGTGTGCAAAAAATAGGGGGAAGGGACAAAAAAAGAGGGACATCAGAAACGGGGGAAAGAACCCCACACAAAGAGGGGAAGAGGCGTGGGAGAGAAGCACAAGAAAAGGGGGAAAAAGAGTAGAAAGCAAGGGAAAAGTGAATAAACAAGGGGCCTTGAGAAAGATCTCAAATTGGGGAAAGAGACCAACAACGGAGTGGAAAGAGTTAAAAAATAGGCGTAAGTCTATTTATTTTTTTCTCAAGTCCAGAAAAGGGGGGAAAAGACCCTAAGTTGGGGGAACTGCCAGGAAGTCCCCCTCGATTTTGCCTTTCTTCCCACCCAGTGATGTGGAAAATTGACATTTCACCTGGGTGGCCGCGCCCTATCACTGACGTCATCCTCAAACATCCTCAGATCCGGAAAACCCGGATTTTTACAAGTCCCAAAACTCTGCTTTCGCCCCCAAAATGAAACCTGACAGAAAGCGCCGTTTGCCGGTGATCTGGGATAAAATCCTGAGAATTCTGGGAAAGCAGGAGTTTGGGGATATGCTGGGGGCAGTGGGGAGGCGGGGAGAGCTGTTCCCACCCCGTCCTGCCGCGGGCGGTTCCGTGTCCCCCCTTCCCCCGTCGGTCAATATTTCCCAAGGCCCGAGTCCCACGGGCAGGGAAGGGCGGGGGGGCACCCGGATGTCTGGTGCCGGGGAGGAGAGGGGAGGGGAGGGGGTTCCCGGACATCCGAGTCCAGCAGGGGAGGTGTGTGCCACGGCACACCTGGAGGTGACCCCTCACCAGTATCCCCAGTTCCTCCCAGCACGTGCCAGTACCCAGCCCCCAGTCCGCCCCAGTGTGCCTCCTGGTCCCCCCAGTCTCTCCCAGTACAACCACCCCCTACCACCCCAGTCTCTTCCAGCCCCACTCAGCTGGCCCCAGTGTACCCCCATTGTCCCCAGTCCCTCCCAGTGCATTCCAGTCCTCTGCCACTATTCCCCATGGTGTTCCCAAATCCCTCCCAGTTTGTCCCAGTCCCCCCAGTCCCTCCTCCTGCATCCCAGTGTCACTCAGTGTCCCCCCAGTGCCCGTTTAAGCCTTGCAGTGTCCCCCAGTATGTCCCAGCATCCCCCAGTGCCTCCCAGTGCATCTCAGTCCCTCCCAGTTTCCCTCCCCAGTGCCCCTCCAACATTCTCAGTGTCTTCCAATGTAAGAGCCGTGATGAGAGATGCGGGACTCCAGGCAGCTCTTCCAAATTCAGTTTATTACATCCAAGATGTTACAGCAGTCCAGGGTCATGGGTGACAGAGCCTGTGCCCACAGCTGTCAGCTCCAGCTGCAGGCAGGCCTGGGGACCCTTAGTTTAGGTTACAAGTGCATTATATACTTTTCTTTGCTGAGCATCTTAATACAGTAGAACACCTGGCTCGAGGAGGTGTTAACTTTTATCTATAGCCTATCATAACTACTATCATTACCATATTCATGTTACTATTCTCCAATCACTAAAAGTTAGTACATTACAGTTTAAGCTAGAAGTTGTTTTTCACAGTTTTCTTGCAGTGGAAAATTCTGAGACCTTTTCTCTACTTGTAACATTTGCTGACTTGTTTGCCTGTACTATCTTTCTGCTTGGTAAAAGCATCTTCTTGTTTGAGGTGGGTTTATCCTTTACTCTAAGTCATAAAACCCCCTTCTAACTCACATACCCTTTGCCTCCTTGGTTAACCAGTAAGACTGGCTCAGCAATTCTTTTGTTCTATATCAAAACTTGCTTCCATCTCTATTCCTTCTTCAGGTTCTGCATTCAAAAATCTTTCTGCTAAGCATACGTATCTGTGAGACTTTCTTGTCAAACTTTCATCCTTCCCAAAGCCACTAGCAGCTGTGTGGCCGCACCTGTGAGCACACCTGCGCAGGTGTGTCCCCCTGCAGTGAGCGCTGCTTTGAGGGTGTCAGTGCTCTGAGGGGCTGCTGTTCCACGGGCCCGCGGCGTCCCCCCGGCACCTGCGGCTGCCTGCACCAGGGGCGCTCCTTTGGGTCGGTGCGGCCCCAGTGCCGCCCAGTACAGCCCAGTTCCAGCCCAGCTCTTTCCGGGCTCCCCATGGTGATCCCGGGTCCCTTCAGTGTGCCTCCCACAGTGTCCCCAGTCCCTTCCAGTAGAGCCCAGCATCCCCCACATCACCATTTCTCCCCGTGTGTCCCACTTCCCCCAGACACATCCCCCAGTGGATCCCCCTTTACCCCAGGGGTGAGAGAGCTCAGGGTCTCTCCTCCCCTCCAGTCTCCCACGGTATTCCCTGTATTGTCCACAGTCCCTCCCAGGGTATTCCAGTCCTCCCCCAATTTCCCCCACAGCGTTCCCAATCCCTCCCAACTTGACTCTGTTCCCCCCACAGTGCTTCCCAATGCATCCCGGTTTCTTAGTGGGGGAACTTAGTGTCCTTCCCAGTGTCTCCCAGCACATCCCAGTGTCTCCCTGTGTCTTCACCAGTGCTCCCAGTGTCCCCCAGCAGGTCCCAGTCCCCCCAGTGTGTGCCCCATATGGGACATGGGGACGTGTGGGTACATGGCCACATGCTGGGGACATGCTGCTGGTCCCCATGGGCACCCACTGGGGATATGAAGACACATGGGGAATATGGGAGCCATGGGCCCCCTTCCTCCTTCCCATGAGACCTCACAGCATTATCATCCGCATTTTTGGGCCATTTTAGGCCACTTTTCCCCACTTCCCACATTTTATCCATGGAAAACAGGTCGCTGAGACCATCCTGACCTCTGACTGCTCCCAGTCTTGCACCTTCCTGGGGCCCGGGGGCTTCCAGTTCCACCCCTTCACTTGTCCCTTCAGCCACATCTGCAGTCTCCATGACAGCAGCCACACCTGCATCGCACACCTGGGGCACTGCACCCTGTCCCCTGCCACCCGCTTCATCACCTGTGATGGTGTCACGGGGCCACCCTAGCCACCGGCATCTGTGTGGCGGCCAGCGTGTGTGACCCCCGGGACCCCGTGTGGTTACAGCTGCGGGGGGACGTCAAGGATCTTGGGGACCAGCTGGCAGTGGTGGCACTTCACCTCTTCACCCCCCACGGCCTCATCACTGTGCAGAGGAACAGGAAGGTCTGGGTGAGTCATCACCACCCTGGTTGGTGCCCAAAAATGTCGTCACCACTGCGTGTTGTCACCCTAAACGTCCTTCTGACCTTCATTTTAATTAAAAAAGAACCCTGTATTTTTTCCCTAATTTCATTCCCAGTAAGAGTCCACATGGGTTGTCTCATCCCACCAGCATCACAGGATGTTCTTAATTTTGCCCCAAATTGCTCTGTTCTGCTCCCAGTGAAGCACCTGTGTGGGCCATGGTCACTAAGAGACATCCGTAAATTGACGCACCCCAAAATTTTTACCAAAATTGCTCCTTATTCTCCCAGTTTCATGTCAGAGAAGCACCTGCATGGGTTGTCCCTCATCCTACCCCCACCGTGCCTTGATGCATCCCATCATTTTTCCACAAACTCCCTCTTTTCCAACCAGATTCCTCCAACTACCCTTCAGCCCTGCATCGCCCCAAATCCCCTTTTTCCCCCTAATTCGGTGTTTTCCAGCTCACAGAGTTCTTGGGACCGCTGGCCATCACGGAGACGCACACGACGCTCCGGATCACCCTGGGATTTCTGGTGGAACCGAGGGCCGCGGGGGCGGCAGTGGAGGTGCCCAGGCCACGCTCGGTGGCCTCTGTGGCAGCTGCAATGCTGCCACCAGCAACGACCTGCAAGGGCCTGACGGTGATGAGCCGTGTGTGAGCACTGGCCACGGCCTGGCGTGTGCCCAGCGTCACCTGGGTGGGTGACACCAGGGGGACACTGGGGGAGGGGGGACTGGGGGCATTTGGATGTCTTGGGGGTGGCACTAGGGGGAACAGTGCCAAAGAAGGGTTGAAAAATAGCCAAAAAAAGAGGGAAAGGATCCCCAAAAAGGGGAAAGAAGGCCCAAAAGATGGAAAAGAGACCAAAAAGGGGAAAAGGAGTTTCCCAAAAGGGAGAAAAGAGCCCTGAAAAGATGGGAAAGGAGACCAAAAAGAGGGGGAAGAGACAAAACTGGGGAAAGGACCCCAGAATTCAGGAAAAGAGACCAAAAAAGGGAGCGAGAGCATGGGGGCAGGAAATAATAAAAAAAGATGGTAAAATAGACCTGTAAATGAGGAACGGAGCCAACAGAGGAAAAGAACTGAAAAAGTGGAAAGAGCTCAAAAAAGGAGAAAAGAGGGGGGAAAAAGGGTGGAAAGAACTCCCCAAATGAGAATAAAAACTCAAATGGATGGGAAAAGACACCACAAATGGGAAAAGGACCCAAAAATGGGGGAAAGGAATATTAAAAAGTGAGCAAGTGTGCAAAAAATAGGGGGAAGGGACAAAAAAAGAGGGACATCAGAAACGGGGGAAAGAACCCCACACAAAGAGGGGAAGAGGAGTGGGAGAGAAGCACAAGAAAAGTGGGAAAAAGAGTAGAAAGCAAGGGAAAAGTGAATAAACAAGGGGGAAAGAGCCTTGAGAAAGATCTCAAATTGGGGAAAGAGACCAACAACAGAGTGGAAAGAGTTAAAAAATAGGCGTAAGTCTATTTATTTTTTTCTCAAGTCCAGAAAAGGGGGGAAAAGACCCTAAGTTGGGGAAACTGCCAGGAAGTCCCCCTCGATTTTGCCTTTCTTCCCACCCAGTGATGTGGAAAATTGACATTTCACCTGGGTGGCCGCGCCCTATCACTGACGTCATCCTCAAACATCCTCAGATCCGGAAAACCCGGATTTTTACAAGTCCCAAAACTCTGCTTTCGCCCCCAAAATGAAACCTGACAGAAAGCGCCGTTTGCCGGTGATCTGGGATAAAATCCTGAGAATTCTGGGAAAGCAGGAGTTTGGGGATATGCTGGGGGCAGTGGGGAGGCGGGGAGGCGGGGAGGGCTGTTCCAGGGCCGTCCTGCCGCGGGCGGTTCCGTGTCCCCCCTTCCCCCGTCGGTCAATATTTCCCAAGGCCCGAGTCCCACGGGCAGGGAAGGGCGGGGGGGCACCCGGATGTCTGGTGCCGGGGAGGAGAGGGGAGGGGAGGGGGTTCCCGGACATCCGAGTCCAGCAGGGGAGGTGTGTGCCACGGCACACCTGGAGGTGACCCCTCACCAGTATCCCCAGTTCCTCCCAGCACGTGCCAGTACCCAGCCCCCAGTCCGCCCCAGTGTGCCTCCTGGTACCCCCAGTCTCTCCCAGTACAACCACCCCTTACCCCCCCAGTCTCTTCCAGCCCCACTCACCTGGCCCCAGTGTACCCCCACTGTCCCCAGTCCCTCCCAGTGCATTCCAGTCCTCTGCCACTATTCCCCATGGTGTTCCCAAATCCCTCCCAGTTTGTCCCAGTCCCCCCAGTCCCTCCTCCTGCATCCCAGTGTCACTCAGTGTCCCCCCAGTGCCCGTTTAAGCCTTGCAGTGTCCCCCAGTATGTCCCAGCATCCCCCAGTGCCTCCCAGTGCATCTCAGTCCCTCCCAGTTTCCCTCCCCAGTGCCCCTCCAACATTCTCAGTGTCTTCCAGAATGTTCCAGTGACCCCCAGTGCCTCCCAATGCATCCTTGTTACACTCAGTGCCCCCCCCCGTGACCCCCCCAGCCTTCCCAGTGTCCCCCAGCATATCCCAGCCTCCACCTCAGTGTCCCTCCCCAGTCCGTCCCAGTCCATTCCAGTCCCCCCCAGTTGCAGTCTGGGCAGAGAAGGAACTGCCTGAGGCCCTGGGAGGTGCCACCTGGGGGTGTCCTATGTCATCCCCCACCCCCAGCCTGTCCCCTCCCTGGGCATAAAGTGGCTCCAGTCACAGCACTGGGACAGACTGGGACCATGGGAGTGCAGTGAGTGGGGACACTGGTGGGCATGGGGGACGTGGGGACATAGGGAACATGGGTGCATATGTGAGACATGGTGGACACAGGGGAATACGGGAGACCAGTGAGGACATGTGAGACATGGGGCACATGGGGGGACAGGGGAATATGGAGGGGGGACATGGAGGGGGGACATGAGGAACATGGGAAGGACAAGGGGCATCGGGGGGGTCATTGGGGACACTGAGGATATTGGGGGAGACATGGAGGGTCATGGGGGGATATGGGGACACTGGGGACATGGGGAAGATGGAGAGGTCAGAGGGGACGTGGGGGATGATGGGGGATTCCCTCACACTCCCCCAGGCCTGGACACATGAAGGTCTCCCCCGTCGTCATCCTTCTCCTCCTCAGCCACGCAGAGGACTGGGGACCCCTGAGGACACTGGGTACCCCTGTGGGATCCCTGGGTGAGTTTGGGGTCCCAGGCTTATACTGGGGAGGTGCCAGCCCCATACTGGAAGGTTCTGGAGTGATACTGGGAGTCCTAGGCCCACAGTGGGAAGTCCCAGTCCAACAGGGATCTAGGAGGTCTCAGACCTATACTGGAAGGTCCCAGCTCCATACTGGGACATCTCAGTCCCCTACCAGCAGGCCCCATGCCCACTTGGGGGGTTCTGGGGTGACACTGGGGGTCCCTGACCTATATGGGGAGTTTAGGCCCATATTGGAAGGTCCCAACTCCACACTGGGAGGTCCCAGGTACCACTGTGTGTGTTCCCCAGGTGGCATCCTGTGTGTCCCAGGTGTGTGACAGGTGTATGTCCCCAGGTAGGGTCCTGTACCCCTTCGGACCAGGGGTGGGGGATGAGGCCACCCACCATGAGGACGACGGGACGAGCCCTGAGATCTTCCTCCAGGAAAACTTCTCCTTCTTTGGGCGTGCCCACCGCTCACTCTATGTTGGTCATGTGACTGGGGGGACATGGGGGAGGTGGCATTTGGTGGGTAACACAGGTGGAGGGTGACACCAAGGGAAGGGTGACAAGTTGGATGCAGCCACAAGAGTTGATATCATCTCTTCCTCCTCCTCCTCCTTGACTATGTTGGTGAGTGGGGACCCCTGGGGACATCAGGGATACTCATGGGGGTCCCTGAAGACACTGGGGACACCTGTGGTGCCCTCAGGTGGTTTTGGGGTTCCAGGCCCATACTGGTAGATTCTAGGGTGACAGTGGGGCTCCCAGGCTCATACTGGGAGGCTCTGTGGTGACTGACTGGAGGTTGGGGGTCTTCACAGTTGAGATCACCATAGTTGGGGATCACCACAGTTGAGATCTCCATGACTGGAGACACTGTACCTGGGACTATCGTGGAGGATCCCTGTGGTTGATGCCACCCAGGTGTGTCCCATGGGTGACCTCTGCCTGCAGGTGAACAACAATGGCGTGGTGTCCTTCGGGACAATGGTCCCGGAGTTCACCCCCCAGCCCTTCCCGCTGCCAGGCCATCGCCCCTTTGTGGCGCCGTACTGGGCTGATGTGGACACCCGTGTGGGAGGAGATGTCTTTTACCGGCAGAGCCGGGACCCCCAGCTGCTGGCGCGCCTGGCCCAGGACCTGGCACCTGCTGTGCCACCCGGGGACCCGCCTCCACAGCCTACCTGGGCATTCGTGGCCACCTGGGACCGTGTGGCCTATTTTGGGACTGCCTCAGACAAGGTGGGATATGGGCAAGGTGGGGAGGGGCTCAAATATCTTGACCTTCAACCATGATGTCCCTAACCACGGTGGCACCAATGGTTTGGGGACACAGGGATGGAAACATAGCTGGGGGTCACGGTGACATGGTGACAATGTCCCCCTGCAGGTGAACACCTTCCAGGCTGTGCTGGCCTCAGATGGTGTCACGTGCTTTGTCCTGCTCAACTACGGAGACTTGCAGTGGACAACTGGCATTGCTAACCAGGGGGATCCCCACACTGGCCTGGGGGGCATCCCTGCACAGGTGGAGACACAGAGACGGACAGGAGATACTGGGCATGGGGACATCCCTGTGCAGATGAGGACAGTCCAAGGGATGGGGGACACTTGGCTAGGAGGGATTCTGGGCTTGACGGGGGTAAAGCATTTTGGGATGGAATGAAGGAGATTTGGGTGGAATTAAAGGGATTAGGGGTGAAATTTGGGGGACTTTAAGTAGGATTTAAGGGAATTTGGGGTAGAATTAAGAAAATTTGTAGTGAAATCAGGGAGACCTGGTCTGAAAACAGAGGTATTTTAGGTGGAATGAAGTGCATTTGGGGTGAAATGTGGCTCATTTTTGGTAAAATTCAGTGGGAATTTGGGCAAAATTTACCCCCCACCTTCTCCCATCCCCCTGTTCCCCTCCCTTCATGTCCTCCCCTGTTCCCTCATCTTCCTTCCTGCAGGCTGGGTTCAACAGTGGAGACGATGTCCACTACTACAATGTGCCAGGGTCACGCACGCCCGCAGTGCAGAGCCTCAGCCACCGCAGCAACCTGGGGGTCCCGGGGCGCTGGGCTTTCCGTGTTGACCACTTCGAGGCCACTGAGGGACCCCCTGAGACTCCTGGCACCCTGTCAAAGACCCCTGAGGCCCCCTGGAGTCCGTTGCCACCCCACAAGACCCTCTCAGTATCCCCCAATCCCCCCAGGACCACAGAGGAGCAGGTGTATGTCTGCGGGTCATGAGCAGGTGACACCTGGGACATTTGGGGAAGGGGGGGGTGCCTAACAGCCCTCACCCCACCCTCACAGAAGGATGTGCCCCCACAGAGGCTGCATTATGATGGAAACAGTAATAAACCCGCTGAGCAACACCTGTGTCAGGTGTGTGTACACAGATGCATGTGGGCAGAAACACAGATGTCGTGTGAAATGTGTATGCATCCCCACCTGTTCCCATGAAGGTGGCGGAATCAGCTGAGGAGGGAAATTGTCAGTGAGAGGCGACAACATCTGAGTTGTGCATGGGTGTGACAGACACACACCTGAGTCACAAAGAGGTGTGGGATAGATACAGCTGGATAACATCTGATGCAAAATGCACTACACCTGGACAGCACCCAGCTCATACACTCCTACATGGTGTTACACCTGGACAACACCCGAGTTCCACATAGGTGTGGATCCACCTGGATAACACCTGCTGCAATACAGCACTCCACCTGGACAACACCTGGGTTGCACAGAAGTGTACCATGACCTGGACACCACCAGCCCAGCCAAGGGCCCCAACACTGAAACCAAGGGCAGAATAAAGGAAAGGGTTTGTGTTATAGTTAGGGTTAGAGGTTACAGTTAGGGGCTAGTGCTTAGAGTTAGGGCTCTGGTTTGGTTAGGAGTAGGCCTAGGACTTACAGGGTCAGAGGTTTGGGATGCTTTTATTAAATAGATGTAAGCTTTAATTTAATATTGGAGTGCCCTAGTTTTTCATTGTTAGTATCTGTAGTTATCCTTTTGGGGGCAGGATGTCATGGATACTAATGCAGTGCTAGATTTTTAGTGAGAAATATTTTTCAGTCCAGGGTGTAGGGATGGTGCAGAGATTGAATCACAATCTAAAGTGATTCAATATTAAGCCCTATTTTGCTTTACACCAGCTCCGTCCTTTCTTACAGATCTTTGGTGAAGACCAAGGGGTCAGGGTTTTCTTTCTAAATTAGTTACACTTTCAAAGATCTGTTTATTAACTGACACCAAGATCACTTAGGAGCAGCTTATCGTTGGTATGGGGAGGAGGCCGGAAGAGAAGGGGGTGATGGAGATGTCTCAAACACCAAGACCCATCCAAGGACTGACTGTTGGTGAAGAACCAAGAACATGATGTGACCGTGAAAGGGGCCATGCGGGGCTAGGGCACCACTTTTCTGGCACTAACATCCTTTTTCTAGTCCCTGGAGACACAACAAACTAAAGACAGCATCAACACAGGAAAGGGCAGGATCGGTAGACCACAGATTGATCTAGTGGTGGGGGAGAAGTGACCACTCTAGACCCCACTTCAAGAAAGATCTGAAAGAATAGACTGAACATGAGAATTAATGTCCAGAGACAGTCACACCTATCTGTCTGTAAAATGATACCAACACCAAGCCCAGGCACTGCCTCCAGGACTGTATTATCCTATCGCCTCCCTCCCTCCCTCCCTCCCTCCCTCCCTCCCCTGGCAGCTCTAGACAGAGTTCTGTATCTGAAACTTGTCTGTGACCTTATGGCTCAGAAGGTGGCCAGGGTGACCTTCACTGAGATGTCTGCAGAGGAATCCTCATGGATCGGTCTCTTTTCAATCCCTGTCGGAGGCATCCGGGCCTCATAGAGGAAGCCCTGGTGCCTGCCTCGGGGCAGCTGCGGTGGGAGCTGCAGGTTGTATGGGGGTGGGGAATTGCCGGAGCCCCCGGCAAGGGGCCAGGAATGGACACTGATCCTTTGCTGACCATGGGCTCGGGGCTCTGCGGCGCCGGGCGGGGGGAGCCCGGTCACCCTGGGACTGTCCGGGAGCCGGGAACAGTGAGAGACCCCGGGCTAAACATTAGCACCGGGCCCGAGGGAGCCTCCCTGTCCCAAATCCCTATCTGCGGCACCGGGGCAGCTCCCGGGATCTTTAGGGCAGGGAGCAGCCGGAGGTGGGTGTTCAAAGTCCCTCCATTGGGGCAGCACTTTGTCCCGATCCAGACCATTCCCTCAGGGTTAGAGTCCCTCGGGGGCCCTTAAGGAGGGCCGGAAGGGGCGCTTGAGGTTTTTCAACCTGAGCAAGGCGGTTTCAAGCCCCTCTCGGTGCTTGGAGCGCTGGCACAGCTCCAGCATGGGAAGGGCGGCCCTAGGCGAGCTGTGGGAGCCGGGAGCGGCTGCCCGAGGCCGCAGCGGTGCCACAGAAGCCGCAGGGCCGCTGTGCAGGAGGAGCGGCCGCGCCGCCCTGGAGCGGAGCTGGGAACAGCTGCGGTCTCGGGGCGCTGCTGAGAGAGCGCGGCGATTCCCGGGGCCGCGGCAGCGCCTGACGGGCGCCTTCCCGGAGCCTTCCTGGGGAGTGCGTGCTGTATGAAAGCGCAGTTGTCTTGGGGGCCGGGAGCGGCTGCGAGGGCTGTGCTCGGCCCCCGGCGCAGGCGGGTCCGTGTGGCCGGGCCGGCACCGTCTCCGCGGCGGGCTCCGAGGGGAGCTACCCGGCGCGGTTATGGCCATGAGGAGCCTGGCGGGACTTGGAGGGCTTGGCTGAACTGGGCTCAGGGGAAAGAGGCTGATGGAAAATTGTTGAAGCATTTTCAAACACCCAGTGGGAAACTATTTTAAAACCATGTGCTGTATGGTGCGTTACAGACAGTGTTTCCTTCAAAATACTGTAATTAACAGTTGATTTTTGTAAAAAGCTTCTGTTGCTGTGCAGGTTCCAAGCAGCCTCCGGTGCTCAGCTGGGAAGTGTCTCTGGGGCACAAACCTGCGGAGGGAGCTGGGCCCTCAGGACTGCTGGCACTGCTCACCGAGCCTCCTTGCAAAGGGGATCTAGGGTGATCCACAGTCAGAGGCACCTCAGGTTCACACCTTTGTGTGCACTTTGCAACTTTTTGTTATGGAAAAAAAATGACCTTTCTGGAACCCAGATTTCACTGTAACTGTTGGAAGGGTTTAACTATTGCAGCATTCTAAGGCAGTTTGTTTAATATGAAGAGTATTTGTTTTAAAGCCTCCTGGTTCTCCAGCCTGGGTGTTGTGACTTTGTGAAAAACATATTCACTCTCCTGTGAAAATTTAAAAAGTTTAATAAAGGACAAGAGGAGACAAGGACCATAGAGCAAAGGTTATTACAGCCAGGTGCATCTTAGCACTCAGGCAAGACCATACTGTGAGAAACAACAGTTCACTTAAAAAATTTAAAGGCTTTATTAAACCTTAACAAAAATACAACAAAAGGACTAAATAAGGAAATGCAGACCTGAGAACTGCCCTCATGGATGCCCAGCACATAGCTGGCTCCTCTTCAAGATGGATGCTTCACCTTTTATATCTCTAGCCCCTCCTAGGGCCTTGTCAGTCAACTCCTTCCTTGCTGTCCAGTGGTAGAAGTCACTTTCTCACATTCTGATTAGTGGTCAGGTGCTGCCACAGTAACAAGCCAGCCTTCCCAAATCTGCGCGTTAGCAAAACTATCGCATGATAAAACATACTAGGGAGAGGACCTTGCAGTAACATAACTATACATTTATAAAACTTCTTTTGCTGTTTACACCTTAATTGTGAGAGCCAGCCATTTATGCATCTATAACAACACTGTCACCTTTGGGGCTACCCCTTAAATACCTTTTCCATTACATCAGCTATTTGCATATTCATAGACATGTATGCATATTCATAAACTAATTTACATATCTCAGGGACTGTTTTACATGGGCTCTTCTTGGGTCCACCTTTTTAGAGCATGTGTGTTTCTTGGCTGTGGTTTTGTGACCTTCTGTTTATCACTTCCATCTTGTGGTTGGGTTCATACTGTCTTCAGATGGTGAGTGCTGATAATTGGCATATCTGTAGAGGTGTCCTCATCCTATGTTCATTGGATGTTATCTCATCCAAGTAGGCATTTTAACACAAACATAGCTATTTCACTACTATGTCTAAGCTTAATTAACAACAGAAATAAAAACTATATAACAAAGTTACTTTAACAACACACATATAAAATCCATTTTAATATTTGCGAAAAACCAATATTAAAATATGTGTCAATAACGATGCTCCATGGAGAGCGTCTTTGTGTGTTAGTGTGAGTCTGCCCATCACAGACGGATCATTGCCACTGGGTGTCATAAAACCAACTCCATGGGAAAACAGTGCCATCTTCAAAGAGCAATAATTCTTCCTTTTTCTTCCCTACATGTTTAAGGAGCTCAGGTTCTTGCAAAAGAACTTACTCTGTGAACAAAAAACAAAGGGCCATCCAGCTTCTGCCAGTTTTTTCTTAGTTTTCCAAGCACTTTTCTGACAGCCTGGGAAAATGGTCTCTGGCAGGTGAAAATCCGTGGGATTGAGACTCTATACCTTGAGGCCTTGGATTTTTCATTCAGTCTTTGACCTTGAGCTGGATTTTTCCTTTCTTCATCTCTTTTTGTTTTAAAATTGCCCTTGTATCAGAAAATGCCATGATCCAAATGCAGTTTCTGTAAGGGTGAGTGTGATTCTAAGACATAGGTTAGGAATTAGAGGGGTATTGATTAGAAATAGATATTTAGATGAAATATTGTTTAATATTTGTTGCATTTTACTGTGCTAACTTCCTGTAAAGGGAAAACAGGGTGTACGTGGGGGACAGGGCATACGTGCGAGTGTAACATGAAAGAATGCAAGGACGTGTCATAAGGGAAGGATGATGTTCATCAAAACAGGACAAAGTTACAAGACTACCAAGACAACAAGGCTCCTCTGGACGCCCAAACCAGATCAAACCAATCTCATGTGACCAAAGGATCAGTAATCATGTGCAAGAAGACGGGATGAGAAGGTCAGCTGTGATGGAACCTACTTACTTCATCCCCCTGCGAACCCCAAGGACCCCCAAGACGACCACCAGAGACAAGTATGCAGGTGCAAGGGGCTGTTAACACATGAAGCAGAGAAGGTAGAGCCAGGAAATGAATATGCATAAATGTATGGCAAACTTAATGTATATGTAACATTTTAGAGGATAAAAAAGAATGCTGAGAGCGAGTAGATGTGCGTGCCTTTGCGGAAGTATCTGGCATGCAACCGGCCAAAAAATACATACCTACTTTATAACTCACTTTGTCTTTGAGTTTTAGAGTCTTTCCATGTATCATTTTGGCATCTCTGGTGGGATGTTCTCTGGCAGCCATAGGACAGACTGAGCAGTGGACTTCCTAAGGTGCACCCCTGGGATTTTCCCTTGGAAAGGATTCCGCTTCTCGGATCGCTCACAGTGGGGACAGACAACCTCCTGGGCAGCGGAGAAATGGTATGTATTTCTTTTACAAAGGGAGGGGCTCCTGTAGGGACACTGATAAGCTGCTCAGAGATGTCTGAGCACACAGAAAGGGTCCTGGTGGGTTTGGGCTTGCAAGCAACAGTTGGTCGGATGTGTAGCCAGTGGGAGAAGGGATTCACTGACCGGTGGAGCGGCTGCTAGCAGTTCTAGGGGTGGACCGAGAGAATTCCTGTTTGATTGCTGCTATTTTGGTTTTGTGTGTGAGTTTTAAAAAGTTCGGACACGTGTATGGCTGTGTGCGTGCCTGAGCCACACCATGGTGCAAAGTGAAGCTGTGGTGTGTTTTTTAGGTAAAACTGCCATCTTGTGTCAAAATTCATAATTGCAGCAAACTACTGTGTGCACCGGCAAAGGGGTGGGGGTTGTTGTGTTTTACCTTGCATAGTCTCTTTTACTGTGTGCTGTCTTTAGGGCTTGTTTGGTGTTGTTTGCCGGGAGTATTTTTTCTTTAAGGATTTTGCGCTTCACTTTGGTGAAGTGCTGTCTATAAGGTTTGTTTACTTGCTTGTTTGCTTTGTTTGTTTGTTTGCTTACTGTGAGTATTGTTTTTAGGGTTTGCTGTGAGGTGTGTTTTAAGGAGAGAGTGAATGCATAAGAGAGGGTTGTGGAATCATGGTTGTCCCAGCCGTGGCGAGATGGTGGAAGGAGTCCCTCTCTTCCAGTAGCTTAGACTCAATTCCTGGGAATTCATAACTCTGAAGAGTAATTGGGTAATAGCGTGTTTATTTAGAGGAACTATATAGAACCTCTGCAGAGAAATTAGTTGCACTAGACTGAAGACAGCCAGCACCAAAGGATTTGAATATCCAGATGAACAGGAGAGGTGGAATCATCTGTTTCTGCAGGCAAGAGCAACATCTTGGGTGGGTGTTGGTTGAGTGCGTGCAGGTCCTGCAGAGTGTTGGCACTGTTCCTCTGGTAGAAGACACATTGCACGTTGTCCCCAGCATTGGCTGCAGGGTCAGGGAGACTCTGAACAAGAAATTTTAGAGTATTTCTGTGGAAGATTGCATTTAGTCCCAGGGATTTAGAGTATAAGGGAAGAAGATTGGGAAAAATAGTGCAAAAGTGCGAGAAGAGATTTGGGTGGAGGTGAAACACGACAAGAAGGAAAAAATAATGGGATCAGGAGAGAGTAAAGAAATCCCTAGGGCAAGGCCTCTGGGCTTTTAGCCCACTGGAAGGAAATTGCAGGTCTGGGAAACATAGAATCCAAACGCATGCTTGTGAAGTACTGCACACAATGGTGGCCTTTTTATACAGACTGGAAAATGGAGCAAAATGGGCACAGACTGGGACCTTAGAATATAAGACCTTGCTGCAGTTCATGCTTTTCCTCAGGCGTGAAGGGAAATGGAGTGAGGTTTCATATGCAGATATGTTCTTTTCCCTCCGAAATCATCCTGAGTGGCAGAGGGATTGTGAGATTAGCCCCCTCTGATACCCTGATATTACCCCTTGAAAAGGAAAACAAAGCTAATAGAGGGAAACCTAAGCAATGCTGCAGTACGTGCTCAATCAATCAGCACTGCACACATCATGACAAGGTTTATCAATCAGACACACAAAAGCAAGAGTCACTGGACCTATTTGGGCCATCTCCTGAGGAGCAAGGGGGACTAAGGAAAGGAGCAGATTCAGCTCCCTTGGAAGGCAGACAAGCTGAGCCATCTGCTCCTCCACTTACTTCTGAATTACAAAAATTGTCATATCCCCCGTTGCCTGATAGTGATAGTGACAATGAAGAACTTTTCATATGTGGTCCCGTATCATCCCAGACTAGAAAACAAACAAAATAATACAAGCCCCTTTATGAGAGGCAGTAGGATCTGGGAACCAAAGGATATTAGTTAAAATTCCTTTTTCTACAGTTGACTTTGAAGGCTGGGAAAGAATTGCCAAGAACTATAGAAGTGATCCAATAAGAACAGCCAAAATGTTAAGATATATGATTAAGCAACATAAACCAGACTGGTCCACTCTACAGTTATTGTAGGTGTTAATGGAGACAGAAAACCAGTTAGTTCTGAAAACAGTGGGGGACTTAGCAGAGAACTCTTGTAGAACAACACAATAGGATATTAAGGATGTTTTCCCTCTCCAGGATGCAAATTGGAATCCAAATGACTCTGGGCAACTGGTAAAAATGCTGCTCAGAATGCTTTATTCCAAACACCTGATGGTATCACCCCACAACAAAGTTTTGCAGACATGCATCAGAGTATTGATGAGACATTTATTAAATTCATAGACAGACTAAAAGACACTATTGATAAGCAGGTCGATTGGCCAAGGGCTAGAGAAGAGCTGCTCAGTAAACTAGCAGTGTCCAACTCAAATGGAATGCAAGAAAATTTTGAAACCATTCCCTCCAGACCCTGAAATCACCATTCAGCAAATGGTGGAAGCCTGTACCCATCTCACAACTACAGAACATATAGTTGCCCTGGCAGCCAGCAAAGGAGTAGCTGAACCTTTGTGGCACAAAATCAACAAAATGTTAGATGCTGTAAGTGTCATGAACTAGGCCACCTCAAGGTAGAACATGATAAAGACTTTTTACAGAAACACCCCTCCACTGGTTGTCCGTCCACTGCATGCCTAGACTGTCAAGAACATTTTAAACACTGTCCCCAGTTTCAATACCACCAGCAGGTTCAGCATCATCTGTCCTACCAGAAACACCAGGGAAACTTCCACCAGAGCGCAGGGCATCTCTGCACGACAACATCAAATGCCAAGCCATTCTGTCCCTCTTTCCCCACCATCCTGGAAAGTCAAGGCTTTCCAAAAGACTGTCTGTGACAGTGAGAAAGAGCTCAGACTCTCTGAGATGTACCAAGATGTTCAGGCAGGGACACTGTGCACACTGGTGAGCACCCTTTCCATCCGGTTTGATGATGAGGTGATCTACCAAATTCCAGCTGCTAAATTTGGACCTTCTCATGGACCAAGGGACATCTTAATCACAGGGGACTCTGTTAACGGACTGACAATTTGCAAGTACTTCTGGAACTTCAAACTGTGGGATCAAGGGATGAAATTACTGTGACTGTCTCATGTATAGATCCACCTTGTTTTTTTTTTCTAAGGGCACACCCATTGCCCAAGCTTTCCTCATACCCACCTGGACTGACATTTTGCGGTAAACCCTATGGTATTTTGGGCAGAGATTGTGGGCCAAGACAGGCCTTTTACAGAATGTGGCTTGTTTAACAAAGGGGACAAAGTTTATCTTCCAGGAGTAGCAGATACTGGAACAGACGTGACCATCATTGCCACAGGTCTGGGACCTAGTACCAGCCAGTGGAGTAATCTCTGGGATTGGAGGAGCTGCCACCTCTATGCAGAGCAAATGGAAAATCCTTATTGAAGGACCTGAGGGTCAGATAGCTACAGTAAGACTTTTCATGGTAAGGGCACCTGTCATCTTATGGGGTAGAGACCTATTGTCTCAACGAAGAACAAAGCTAGAAATCCCCTCACCATCCCGGAATTTCTAGCTGGGGCCACTGTGGAGCGCCCTACCACACCACTCACATGGAAAACTGATGAAACAGTGTGGGTTGATCAGTGGCCCCTTTCAGAAGTAAAGTTAAAGGCACTTGAATCCCTACAGGAGCAATTGTCCAAGGGCCACATAGTACCATTCACTAGGCCTTGGAACACCCCTGTCTTTGTCATTGGTAAACCAGGCAAAGACAAGGGGAGGCTCCTGCAAGACCTCAGGAAGGTCAATGAGGTCACTGAAGACATAGGCTCTCTGCAGCCCAGCCTACCCTCACCCTCAGTGCTTCCAAGAGATTGGAAACTGGCAGTCATTGATATCAGAGATTGCTTTTTTAACATCCCTCTCCATCCCAGAGATGTCCCAAGATTTGCGTTTTCTGTGCTATCAATTAATAGACAAGCCCCTCTAAAAAGGTATCAATGGGAAGTTCTTCCTCAAGGGATGAAAAATCCCCCAGCTATCTGCCAAATGTTTGTTGCCTGCATTCTCTCACCCATTCAAGAATAATTCCCTGATGCCACAATTTTTCACTCTATGAATGATATTTTAATATGCATTGAGAATGACTATTATTTGGAGATTGTTCTAAAAAAGACTACTCAAGCCATTGAAGGAGCAGGATTTGAAATTGCTACAGAGAAGATTCAGTGCCCCTGCCCGTGGACCTACCTTGGACTCTAAATCGGTGAAAGGACCACCGTACCCCAGCAGCTCACCATCAAGGACAACCCAGGTACCTTGAGAGACCTTCATCAGCTATGTGGGAGCATAAACTGGGTTCACCCACTGCTAGGGATCACAACCGAGGACCTTGCACCCCTTTTCAACCTCCTGAGAGGCTGCAATGACCCAAACAATCACACCAGAAGCCCAGGTAGTGATCCAAAAGGTATCAGAGGCACTTTCCACAAGACAAGCCCACCATGCTGATCCTACTCTGCCTTTCCAATTTGTCATCTTGGGTAAGTCACCCAAGTTTCATGGGCTCATTTTCCAGTGGGACCCCACTCTGAAGGATCAGCTTTTAATCATAGAGTGTCTGTTCCGATCACCCCAACCACATAAGAACATCACTACATCCCAAGAGCTGTTGGCTCAGCTCATTATAAAAGCCAGATCACACCTCAAAACCCTGGCGGGGTGTGAGTTCACATGCACTTACCTTCCATTGACATCAGGTGATCTGGAAGCTTTGTTCCAGACCACTGAACGCCTCCAGTTTGCTCTTGACAGCTACCAAGGTCAAATCTCTGTCCACCTACAGAAACATAAACTGTTTAATGAGTGTTTTAATTTGGTCCCAAAATCATTAGAGTCAAACTCCTTTAAAGGCACTGTTTTTACTGATGGCTCTGGAAAATCCCACAAGTTATGACTTGGAAAAATCTGAGGGACAAAATCTCACTCTGGAGTGGGAGTCTGATCTTCAAATTGTTCAGGGATCCCCACAAATTGCAGAATTAGCAGCCGTTCTCAGAGCCTTTGAGAAGTTCAAACAACCCTTGAATCTGGTTACTGATTTGGCCTGTGTTGCTGGGATAGTTGAAAGAACAGAACATTCTTTGTTAAAGGAAGTGCCAAATCCAGATCTGTACAGCTTGCTTTCGAAGTTAATATACCTCCTCTCCCACCGAGAGCAACCATATCACATTAGGCATGTGAGGTCCCACACTGACCTCCCAGGATCAGTTACAGAGGCCAACCGGAGAGCAAATAATTTAGCCATGGCAGTGCAGACCACCCTACCACACATTTTTAATCAGGCTAAATTGAGCCATCAGTTTTTTCACCCAAATGCACCAGCCCCTGTCCGTATGTTTAAAATCACAAGGGAACAGGCAAGAGCAATTGTGGGCTCTTACCCCAGTTACCAGGAGTTTGTTTTGCCCTCCATGAGGGCTGAGGTTAACCCCCAGAGGTACCCAAAGCTACCACTTAAATCACAGGGAAGGGTGGGTGTAGAATACTAAAACCTGTCAAGTTTTTATAGGTGTTGGTACATAATAGGAATTTGTCTCTAAATTCATTTGGAAAGAAGCCCTCTGTTGTGGTGTGTTTTTTGTTTTATTAGTAGGTTTATTTGATTTGTAATTTTGTAGTTCTTATGCTGTTTCCTTTTTGTTTCTGCCCTTTTCCCAGAACTTTTGTCACTTTTTCTGTTATTAGATCCCAGTTCCTTTTTGAACCTGCCTTCTTTTGAGAAACTTCCCTGTCAGTTTTGTATTTCTCCAAACTTTATTAGTTCACTGAGATTGTTCTCCTTCCTTGGGATTCTTTATTGGTTTATACATTGTATTCCCTGCCTTGTTTTTACGGCCAATTCTCCCGATTTGTTAAAGATTGTATCCTCCCCTTGGGATCAGCCCCCATATATGAGCTCCCATCTGCCCCCTGTTCGGGGTCCTGGGATGAGGAAGAGGGGAAGATTTACCATCAAATAAAGTTACCCTGGGACTGGTGTGCTGCTCTGTTGCTCTGTTTTTTATGCTGCGCCGGCACTGGTAACTGGGATTCAACAGCACTCAAGGGGGGATCTTCCGCCGCCCCCTCCTGTCATCAGCTAGCCGGGAGGAGCGGCAACCCTCTATCCACTCATTTGTACACAGGAATGTAGGAAACTCTGACTAGAGATGGGTAGTAGTTTTGAAAATAATGCCATAACATTTTTATCTAGGAATGAACCAAGCAAGTGCCCTGAAACCATAAGAACAGCTGCAGGGGCTGAAGGGACTAGAAAGGGCTCTCTGGCACCTTTTGCCTCCATTCTCTGCCAGTCCCCAAATTGTGTTGCAGTCCCGGAAGAGATATTTGTCATCCAGACTGCCAAAATGAAGATCTGTAAAGTCCTAGCTCTGCCTTGTGTTTAATGTGTTTTTACTTCATATTTATGTCATGACAGGAAGCAAGGAAAGAAGAAATGTGACTGGTTCCCACTATTGCTGTGTGAAGGCTTTTTTTTAAAGGCTGGTGTACTTATATTCTCTTTTTCCACTCCAAGGTTGACTTTTCCCCTCCTTTTTTTTAATGTCTGCTGCATTGTGTATCCCAAGGAGGGCTGGGTTCCTCAGCGGGGGTCTCAGGAGTTGGTGCTGATTGTTTTTCTGAAGGTCTATCAAAGTGTGCTACCAAAATGACTGTTTTTGCCACTGGAAAGCTTTCCCTCAATGACCATCAATGCATGTACGTGCTTTAATCATGTAACCAGACTAAGAAAAGCCAACACCTGTAGTAGATTTCTGTTTGGTCTGTGTCTGTGAGAAGCAGGCTGTGTGCTGGAAAGGGAGGGGTGCTGTTGGAGAGTGGCAGCAGTGCCCGGTGTGAGCTGTGAGGATGATGAAGGCTCAGACCAGCCCCAGGTGTAAGCTGTGAGGATGATGAGGGGGGCAGCTCCTGTGGGGGGCTGTTTAGGGGGTTTGCCTCAGCTCCCTTTTGTATGGAGCTGGTGAAAGAGAGGGGTTTATGAGGGGCTCCCAGGGCTCTCTCATGGGTGGATGGTGGCAGCTTCTCACAGGGTCTGGGGAGAAAACCTGGATACACCCTTGGATACATGGAGCATTTCTTAAAGGAGATGCTGAGGGACAAAGCTTTGTGCCAGGAAGCAGCAGCTGAACAGGTAAGCCTGTGTGGATTTGTAACAGGGACTTTTCTTCTTTCCCTTTTCAATTTTATCTTGCTAATCCCTCCCTGGTGCCCCTAGGAAAAAAAAAAAAAAAGAAAAAAAAAAAAAAAGGGGAGCTATGAGGACAAATGAAATTAAAAAAGAGGGAAGTAACTCCTCTTCCATTATTGTCTGTGTTTGAACTGGGGGGGAGGATTCCCCTTCACCTGTGGTTTTACAGGTATTGACTGAAGGAAAACCTGCCTTTTCCAGGATGTTAGGGATATCACAAGGGTATCAGGGAATCCCTGTGTTCTATATTAAATGGAAAGGGAAAAATATTGTTGTTGTATTATGGGTTTGATTTGAGGGTAGCCCCCCCATTTTCATCATCCTAAGGTTTAAATTGAGGGGGCAGCCCTGTTGTCCCTCCTTTTAAAGGGCTTGAATTGAGGTAAAAATCCCCCTTTTTCCTTTGAGGAAAATCCCTTTTCCTGCTATTATTGGGGATAAAATCGAAGGGGAGAACACATCATTTATTTGCCCTTGTGTTGGTTAAAGTGAGGTGAGCACCCCCTGTTGTGTCAGTTTCGGGGGCTCAGTTGAAGGAATCTCCAGCTCTCGCAGTGTTTGAGGGGTTGAAATCGGGCTGTGCCACTGCATTTGAGGGCGCTTCTTCTGGCCCGGCTCCAAACGCTCTCGCGCGGAGCCCTCCTGGCATCGCCTGGGGAGTTGCTGAGGTGGAAGGGGAATTTGGTGTGGCTGGGCTGCTGCGGGACTGCCAGAGCTGCTCCAGTGCGAGCCGTGCGGTGCCGAGGGCAGTTGTGCCGGGCCGGCGGGCGGGAGAGGCGGCACGGGCGCTGCGCTGGCCCCGGCCCCGCCGGGCGCGGGGAGCGGGCGGGGATCTCCCGGCGCGGCGCCGCCCCTGCGTGCCGGAGGAGCCGCTTTCCTGCGCGGAGCCGCGCTCCGTCCGGTGCTGGGAGCGCGGGTTTTAATTTTTGAAAGTTTTTTTATGTAGGTGGTTTTTGGGAATTTATTATATAATTTTATTTTCTTTGTAGTTGGTGTATGATTAGGGATATGGTGTACTTGAATGTTATGGTTCTTGGTTCAGGTGTTGATGATAAGGGGTTTTTTTGAGTTTTTTTTTTTATTTTTTTGGGTGGGGTTTTATGTTTTTAAAGGATATATTTTTTACGGTTTACAATGGTTTTTATGGGTCATAGCATGAAGTAGAGGGTACGTTTTTAATTCTGTTGTTGTGGCTTTTATTAGCATGAGGATGTAGTGTTTGTTTCAGTGGGTTTGAGGTAGTGTCCTGGTGAGGACATTTAATTGGTGAGGTTTTAAAAATATTTGTAATTGCATTATTGTTTATTATATTATCAGGGTTTATTTGTTTTGTTTGATTGTAGTGTATATTTTATAGTTACAGTTAATTAGGGACTTATTGTTTACGGTTACAATTATCTTGGCTTTGTGTTTATTTCTAGGTGGTATTTTTGTTTTGATAGATTGAAGAATTTTGGATTTATTGACTTAGGAATAACTTTTTGCTGTTAATTCAAGTTTATTTGTTGGGGAGTTTTTGGTAGTTTGATGGATTTGGTTTTGTTTCTTATTAGTTTTATTTTTTTGGGGACATGGGTATTTATATGGTGGAATTTTTTAGGCAGTTATTTTATTTGGGTAGGGTTTTTTTAGTGGTTTAGATTTTTGTATATTGTTAATCTGTTTGGGTTTTTAAGTTATAGAGTATTGGTTACTCTGAGTTAGTGTAAAGGTAGAGATTTGGTTATTTTTTTTAAGTATTATTCAGGGTCTATATGGTTTGGAGTTTGGTAAGTTGGTTTGATTTCTTTTTTTTAGTGGTTTTTGGCATTTACTGTGGGGGTTTCTATAGGGTTGTTTTAAAATTTTGTTTATTTTTGTGATGTGGTAAGAATTGTTAGTGAAAAGAGTGTAGTGTGGGGTTTTTTTGCTGGTGGTTTTATGGTGGAGTTTTTTAGTTTGTGTTATTTGGTTTTGGTTTTTTTTTTTTTTTGTTAGATATTAAAGCTTTTATTTTGGAGTTAATTTGTAATTATTTTCAAGGTTTTTAGGGCAATTTAGATTTTTGATATGGGTGTGATAAATGATGAGAGTAATTTATTTGTTTTATGTGGAATTGATGGCAGGGTAGAGAACATTTTTGTGTAGAATATGTATTTTAATCACAGTAGTTGGGATGGTAGGAGGAGTTGTATTTTAGTGTTTGTTTTTGAGGTGGTTTGGAGTTGCTGGGGTTTTTTGTTGGCTGGTGGAGCTATTCTGACTTTTTTATTATATTGGTGGGGATTTGATGCTGTTTCTTTTATTTTCAGGAATGGGATCTTTTCAGTAGGCTTTTTGATTTTGCTTTTTTGATGGTAAAGTTGTTTTTTAGGAGAATTTGGATGAGTTTTTAAAATATTTTTGTTATACTTTTTATCTAATGTTGGTGGTTTATCATAGGTCTTTCAGAGGTTTTTTTAGTTTAATTTAGATGACTTTATGGTAGATGGTAGGAGCGTTTTTATTTTTGGGGTAGTTGGTTATAGGGGTATTTTATGTTTTTTAAGTGAAGGCAAATGGAGGTTTGTATTCAGTTGTTAGAGGAATGGAGAAACGTGTTGATAATCTTAATAATGACATGTTATTTTGTTGTTTTGGATTTTAGCTTGTATTGGAATTTTAATAAGTTTGTTACAGTGGTGTTTAATGGTGGAGTTATTTAAGGTATGACAGTTTAAAGTTAATTTTTATTTGTTTTAGATTTATGTATAGTTTAAATGGTGTTGGTGAAGGGTGAGTAGGTTTTGTTGATGACTTTTTGGTGTTTTAGTTTATGAAGTATTTTTTGGAAGGGAGTTACAGTATTTTGAGTTGTTTGGTGTTGCTGGTGGTGTATTGTTGAGGTGGTAATGGGTATTTGTGGGGTTGTTTTTAAAGAAGTTTTATTATAGATGGTCCTAGATACTTGAAGTCAAGTGTTTAATTGTTTTATGTTTTTTGGCTTTATAGTAGTTTTTTTGAGTTTGTTTTGATTTTGAAATCTTTGTTTTGGAGGAAGTTCATGTATAGACTGTATAATTATTTTGGGTCAAAATAGAATTTTAAAATTTTATTTTTAGTGAGGTTTTTTTAGGTTTATTACAGTTAAATTTTGTGATATTTGTATTAGGTTAGTAATAGAAATAGGTTTTGTTTTACAGGTTGTGATGAGGGTAGAGTATACTGTGTACACTAAAGTTTTATATTTTTGTGGTTCTGATGTGTTAGGTTAATGAATTTATATAGTTTACAAGACATGGTATTTTTTAGTTTTAATTGCTTAGAGGCAGGGGTTTTTTAACTTTAAGGTTTTTTTTGGCATAGACCTCAAAATGGCCGACACTGGGGTGCCAACCTAAAAATTTGCAAATTTTGCTGGATTTCTCCAAAACTAAAACTGTTGGAAACTAGGACTGTGCACACTATTAGAGCCCCAAATGCCACCTCTGAGCTGCTACCCAGAGGCTAGGAAAATGACTTCTTTTTCCCCTGGAAAATGGCCCCTGTTTCCCGCCACTTGCACAGGCTGACAGTGGGGTGGCAACCGAAAAATTTGCAAACCTTGCTGGATTTCTTCAAAACTAAAGGTGACAGACTCGAGGACCTTGTACACTCTTAGATCCGCAAACACCACCTCAGAGCTGATACCCAGACCCTGGGGAAATGACTTTTTTTTCCATGGAAAATCATCTCTGTTCACAGCCAGTTGGGCTGACCAACACTTGGGTGCCAACATAAAAATTTGCAAACTTTGCTGGATTTCTCCAAGGCTAAAACTGCCTGCAACTGGGACCCTGCAAGTCCTTAGAGCCCTAAATGCCACCTCTGAGCTGATACTGAGAGCCTGGGAAAGCAACTTCTCTTTCCATGGAAAGTGGCCTCTGTTTGTGGCCGCTTGCACAGGCCAACAGTTTGGTGCCAACCTAAAATTTTGCAAACTTTGCTGGACTTCTGCAAAACTAAAGCTGCCAGAAATGAGGACCTTGTGCACTATTAGAGCCCCAAATGCCACCTCTGAGCTGATACCCAGACTTTGGAGAAATGACTCATTTTTCCCCTGGAAGATGGCCTCCATTTGCGGCCACTCGCAATTGTCGACAGTGGGGTGCCAACCCAAAAATTTGCAATCATTGCTGATTTTTCCAAAACTGAAGCTGCCTTATTGTAGGACTCTTTACTCCCTTGCATCCAAAACGCCACCTTAGGGCTTATACCCAGAGTCTGGGGAAATGATTTTTTTCCCATATTAAATGGCCTCCTTTTCTGACCACTTGCAGTGGATGACAGTGGAGTACCAAGGTAGAAATTTGCAAACTTTGCTGGATTTCTTCAAAACTAAAGCTGCCAGCACTTAGGACTCTGCACTGTGTTAGAGACTCAAACACCACCTCTGAGGTGACACCCAGCCCCTGGGGAAATGACTTATTTTTCCCATGGAAAATGGCCTTCATTTAAGACAACTGAGAATGGCCGACAGTGGAGTGCCAATCTAAATATTTGCAAATTTTCCTGGATTTTTCAAAATCTAAAGCTGCCAGTAACTAGGCCCACACATTGCCTTTCAGCCTCAACCGCTACCTCTGAGCTGTTACCCAGAGGCTGGAGAAATGACTTCTTTTTCCAGTGGAAAATGGACCCGGTTTCCTGCCAGTTGCAGAGGCTGAGAGTGGGTTGCAAACCTAAAAACTTGCAAACTTTAATGGATTTCTCCATACATAATTCGGACAGCAACTATGCCAAAGAGTTTTGTTCAGCTGCAAAGGCTAGCTATCTCTCATCTGATACCCAGAGCCTGGTGAAATGATTTCTATTTCCCATGGAAAATGCCCTCAATCTGCAGAACATTACAATGGCAGACGGTGGGGTACCAAGATAAACAAAATTCAAATTTTCTGGATTTCTCCAAAACTAAAGCTGCCAGAAACCAGGACTCTGTAAGTCAGTAGAGCCCTAAATGCTACATTTAATCTGATACCCAGACCCTGGGGAAATGACTTCTTTTTCCCTTGGAAAATGGCCTCTGTTTGCAGCCCCTTGCCTTGGCTGACTGTGGTGTGCCAAGCTAGGAATTTCCAAATTTTACTGGATTTCTCCAAAACTAAAGCTGATAGAAATTAGGCCCAAGCATTCCTATTCAGCCCCAAATGGTATCTCTGAGCTAATACCGAGACTTTGGGGAAATGACTTCTTTTTGCCATGGAAAATGGCCTCCGTTTATGACCACTCACAGAGGCCGACAGTGGATGGCCACCCAAGCTAGAAATTTCCAAATTTTGCTGGATTTCTCCAAAAATAAAGTGATAGATATTAGGACTGTGCTTGCTATTAGATCCCCAAATGCCACCAGTGAGCTGACACTCAGAGACTGGGGAACTGACTTCTTTTTGCCGTGGAAAATGGCCTTCGTTTGTAATCACTTGCACAGGCTGATATTGTGGTGCCAATCTAAAAATTTGTAAATGTTGCTGAATTTCTCCCAAACTAAAGCAGACAGAAACTAAGACTGTGCACAGTATTAGAGCCTGAAACACCACCTCTCAGCTGATTCAGTGATCAAGGGGAAATGACTTCATTTTCCCATAGAAAATGGCCTCTGTTTATGGCCACTCACACTGGCTGGCAATCGGGACCCAAGCTAAAAATTTGTAGACTGTGCTGGATTTTTCAGAATATAATGCTGCTAGCAAGTAAGGCCAAGAATTTCATTCAGCCCAAATTCTACCTCTTAACTGATAACCAGACCTTGGGGAAATTACTTCTTTTTGCTATAGAAAATAGCCTCACTTTTCTGCCACCTGCACAGGCTGACACAGGGGTGCCAACCAAAAAATTTGCAAATTTTGCTGGATTTCTCCAAAACTAAAGGTGACAGCAACTACGACCTGGCATTCCCTTACATTCCGTAACACCACCTCTGAGCTGATACCCAGTGCCTGGTGAAATGATTTCTCTTCTCTTTTGCAAACTTTGCTGAATTACTCAGAAACTGAAGCTAACAGAAACTAGGACCTTTCACACTATTAGAACCACAAATGCCACGTCTGACACCCTGAGCCTGGGATAATGATTTCTTTTTCCCATGGAAATGACTGTGGTTTGCATACACTCACACAGGCCAAAGTGGGGTGTCAAGCTAAAAATTTGTAAACTTTACTGGTGTCCTGGTATATGGAAATTTGGGAGAAAACCTCCAAAGGGGGCCCCTCCAGAAAGCAAACCCACACGGCCCGTGCCCCAACCAGTTTGGGAATGATTCCTCAGAGAGAAGTGGAAAGAACCTGTTTATTTAACAGGCAAAACCCCACCCCAGCGCACAAAATGAACAATACCAGATGACAACACTCTTTCACTGCTCTGAAAATAGATGAAAAATTCAGAAAGTCTCTCCTGGGAGTGGTTGCTCTGCTGTTGGTCCCTCCGGTGCTGGGGATAGATGCTGCAGGCCACAAGGTACAAACTCTTGGTGTTTCCCAGGTCCCAGTCCAGAGCAAGCTTGAGTGGTTCCAAGAAAAGGAAAGAAAAACAGTCCAGGGAAAATTTGAACTGCCTAGTTAAACTAACTAACAAGCAGAAACAAAGAGCAAGAGCAAAGAAAAAGCAAGAGCAAAAAGCAAAAGCTGCCTTATGTACTGCCCCTGTCTCTGTGTCCTGCCGACCACTGGGGGAGTGAGCAGACTGATAACTGCTAACAAAGAAAAACAAAGCTTCACTCTTCAGAGCCAGTCTTGAAGGTACAGAACATTATATCCAGCATAAACAGAATAGACTACTGGGAATACAAGCGTCATAACATCACCCTAGGACAGCTGGATTTCCCCAAAACTAAAGCTGCCAGCAAGTAAGACCCTACACTCCCTTACATCCTGAAATGCCACATATAAGCCTTTACTCAGAACCTGGGGAAATGACTTATTTTTCCCTTGGAAAATGGCCTTCATTTGTGGCCACTCACACAGCCTGATATTGGGATGCCAACCTAAATATTTGTAAACTTTGCTGGATTTCTCCCAGAATAAAGGGGAATGAAACTAGGATCATGCACACTATTAGAGCCCCAAACACCACTTCTGAGCTGATTCACAGAGGTTGGGGGAATGACTTTTTGTTCCGTGGAAAATGGCCTCCGCTTATGGCCACTCGCATTGGCTGACAGTGGGGTGCCAACCTAAAAATTTGCAAACTTTGCAGGATTTCTCCAAAAATAAAGCTGCCAGCAACTAGGCCCAAGCATTCCCGTTCAGCCCCAAATGCTACCTCTGAGGAGATAATAATTTCCCCAGGCTCTGGTTCTCTTTCCAATGGAAAATGTCCTCCGTTTGCTGCCAATAAAACAGGCACACACTGGGGGGCCAAACAAAAAATTTGCAAACTTTGCTGGATTTCTCCAAAACTAAAACTGAAAGGAAGGAGGACCATAGACACTATTAGTGTCCCAAACACCACCACTGAGCTGACACCCAGAGCCCAAGGAAGTGATTTATTTTTCCCATAGAAAATGGCCGCCATTCCTCTCACTCACACAAGCTGATGGTGGGGTGCCAACCTAAAAATTTTGAAGCTTTGTTTGATTTGTTTTAAACTAAAGCTACAAGAAACTAGGACCAAGCATGCCATTTCAGACCCAAACGCCACTTCTGAGCTGGTACCCATACCCCTGGGAATTGACTTATTGGCTGCTGGCAGCTTTAGTTTTGGCAAAATCCAGCAAAGTTTGCAAATCACCAGCTTGGCAGGCAACGCTCTGCAAGTTGTAGTAGTCACAAACAGAGGCCTTTTTCCATGGGAAAAAGAAGTAAATTCCTCTGACTCTGGGTATCAGGACAGAGGTGGACTTTGAGGATCTGAGGACATGGGGGGCCAGAGTTGGTGGCAATTTTAGTTTTGAAGAAATCCAGCAAAATTCGGAAATGTACAACTTGACAAGCCATGGTCGGCCAGGTTGAGTAGCCGCAAACAGAGGCCATTTTCCATGGGACAGAAAAGCCATTTCCCCAGGGCTTCTGTATCCAAGGAAAGGTGGGGTTTGGGGCTCTGAGGACTTGCAGGGGCCTAGAGTGTGAACACTTTAGTTTTGTAGAAATCCAGCAACATATGCAAATTTCTAGCATGGGTGTCCTGGGTGGGCGAGTGGAATGGCCAGAAACAGAGGTTATTTCCAGGGGAAAAAGAAGTCATTGTCTCCAGGAATGGGTACCAGATGCAAGGTAGCGTTTGGGACTCAGAAAACATGCAAGGACCTAGATCCTGACCACTTCAGTTT
>NW_024501305.1:0-824 GCF_017590055.1 Onychostruthus taczanowskii
TCCCCAAAATTCCCCCAAAAAAACCCCCAAAACCCCTTAAAAACCCCCTAAAACTCACAAAAACCCCTCCAAAGCTTCCCAAAACCTCCCCGAAATTCCCAAAATCCCCAAAACCTCCTAAAAAAACCCCAAAATTCACAAAAACTTCTCCAAAACCTCCTCGAAATCCCCAAAACCTCCCCAAAAATCCCCAAAATTCCCCCAAAACCCCCAAAATATCCCCCCAAAACACCAGAAAATCCCCAAAAATCTCCCCAAAACCCCCCAAAAATTCACAAAAAACCCATCCAAAACTCCACAAAATTCCCAAAACCCCCCAAAATCTCCCCGAAATTCCCAAAAACTCCCCAAAACTCCCCAAAACCTCCCCGAATTCCCCAAAGTTCCCCAAAACCTCCCCAAAAATCCCAAAAAATCCGCAAATCCCCAAAAAGCCTCAAAATATCCCCCCAAAACTCCCAAAAAACCCAGAAAATCCCCAAAAATCGCCCCAAAAACTCACAAAAAACCCATCCAAAACTCCCCAAAATTTTCAAAACCTCCCCAAAAGCTCCCCAAAACCCCCAAAATATCCCCGAAATTCCCAAAATCTCCCCGAAGTTCCCAAAAACTCCCCAAAATTCAAAAAAAAAACCCCAAAACCCCCTAAAAAAACCCCAAAACTCACAAAAACCCCTCCAAAACTCCCCAAAATTCCCAAAACCTCCCCAAAACCTCCCCCAAATTCCCAAAAACTCCCCAAAGTTCCCCAAAAACCCCCCAAAACCCCCAAAAAAGCCCCAAAACTCACAAAAACTCCCCAAAACCTCCCCAAAATTCCCAAA
>NW_024501306.1:0-807 GCF_017590055.1 Onychostruthus taczanowskii
TAGGCTCAGGCTTTTTGCTTTGCTTTTAACCTAACTGTAATTTGACTCTTTCAGATTTCCAACTTGCACTTGGTTAGAGTATGCTTCTTTTCTCCTGTGTTAAACCTTTATGAAATGTTCTTTAATAGCATGTGTGTGCGATTCCAGTCTGTTATTTGCACCTTGATTTTTGGGCTGATCAGAATAATAATGCATCTGTCTGTTTGCAGTTGGCCAGATGGCATGACAATGCTTATTTCTAAAATAAACTATTGCAATATGTTGGTAAGATGTTAAAGCAAAAATACCTTAGTTATGCTGATCTCTATAAAACCAGATTTTAGTTCACCTGATTTTAAATGGTTAATGTAGAAGATATAGCGAAGTAATAGGCAGTTAATTTATCTTAACTTTCAAGTGTGAGTTATCTTGCTCTAAGAAGTTTGAGCCTGATAAGAACTTTGATCCTGAAAGAAAAAGAAACAACTGATTAGACTGAGAAAATAAGAGAACATTGTAGTGGAAATTTTTGCAACTTAGTTTTGGAAATGTACCAGGAAAAGTCACTTAAAACCTGAACTGCATCATTCTTAACGTATACAGCAAGCACTTGTTTATTTTGGAACACAAAGGCTGTCAGTAGCAGACTCACCAGGAGCTGGGTAAGCGAGGTAGGAGGGAATTCCTCTGCACAGGGCTTGGATGCACTTTCCAAATGGGCTCAAGCTTTGGAGTGTGTTCCTGGAGATGATGAAGTGATTCTCTCTCGGTGGCAATTGGCAGGCCCAGGTCCCTGAGCATCAAAGAAACAAAGCCAGAAAACAGCAT
>NW_024501307.1:0-824 GCF_017590055.1 Onychostruthus taczanowskii
TAGAGACAGAAAGAACAAATATCTAATACATACACTTTCATTTGATATTCTTGTCTGATAGCATGTTTCCTTGTAGTCATGGAAAGTTTTTTGCTTTGGGGGAAAAAACCTTTATGAGTTAGAAAAGGACACCTTCTGCAACTAATAGAGCATTAACAAAGAAGAGTACAAAAGCATTTTGGCAAAGAAATGGCACTGATATATATCACAATTTTCTCAGGGAAACATCTTTGTAGTCTGAGAGGTAATTAGGACAACTAACTCTCTCTTCAAGGAAAGAAAGGACATTATTTCTAAATAATTGAAGATAATAAAAATCAGCAGTAGGCAACACTCCAGTGAGCTAGGGTTTGGTCAGACTCTTTTTTTTTTATTTTTTTTTTCCTAAACTGCAGATGGACCTGAATAACAAACAAGTTTTGTTTTTTTGGTGTGGGAAGGAGGTGGTGGTGGTGGTGTTGCTTTGTTTTTTTGTGCATGTGCAGTGTTTATATAAAGGGCCATATGAAAAATTTAAATACACACTATTGTAAGGTAAATGCAATAGTTACATTTTAAAAAATGCTTACTAAGTTATCCTGCCAATTTTAATGCCCTCTTCATAAGTAGTGTGCAGATTCATAAAGAAGAAGGAAGGCTTAGAATAGAAGAGTAGAAGGCTGACAGAACAAGTCTGCCTTTTATAAATTGTCTTTACATTTTTTCCTCTCCCTATTTAACTGTTTTATCTCTGTGATATTCCCAGGTTCAGTGGTTCACAGCCCAATTTTTAACTATCCATCTCATTTTTGTGAATGCAGTTGGACTCTGAACTAGAGAAAAAA
>NW_024501308.1:0-823 GCF_017590055.1 Onychostruthus taczanowskii
AATACCCCAAAATACCCCCAAAACGCCACAAAACAACATTAAGTAGACCAAAAGTACCCACAAAACACCCTAAAAACCACTAAAAACACCCCAAAATACCCTGAAATATAAAACCCAAAATAACCCAAAAATACCCTGAATTACCCCAAAATACCCCCAAAAATACCCCAAAAACACCCTAAAACCATACCAAAATCACCCCAAATACCCAAAGATTCCCTGAATTACCAAAAAATACTCCAAAATACCTTCAAATACCCCAAAATACCCCCAAAACACCCTGCAATACCCCAAAAACATTAAATATCCCCAAATACCCCAAAACACCCTAAAAACATACCAAAATCACCCCAAATACCCAAAAATACCCTGAAATACCCCAAAAGAACCCCAAAACCCATTAAATACCCCAAAATACCCAAAAATACCCCCAAAACCACCCAAAAAAACCATTAAATACCCACAAATACCCAAAAATACCCTCTAATACCCCCCAAAACCCCCCCCCAACAAACAGCACCCACAACAAAATACCCAAAAATACCCTCTAATACCCCCCAAAACACCCCCAAAAATTGATTACCCACAAATACCCCAAAAATACCCCCCCAAACACCCTAAAAACATACCAAAATCACCCAAAATACCAAAAAATAACCTGAAATACCCTCAAATACCCCAAAAATACCCTCCAAAAAACCATTAAATACCCCAAAAATACCCCCAAAACCACCCCAAAAAACCATTAAATACCCCCCAAAACACCCTAAAAACCACCAAAAACACCCCAAAATATCCTGAAATATAAAACCCAAAATAACCC
>NW_024501309.1:0-823 GCF_017590055.1 Onychostruthus taczanowskii
CCATTTTTCCCCTTTTTTCCCCAAAATACCCATTTTTCCACCCAAATTTCCATTTTTTCCCCCCAAATTTCCCATATTTCCCCCCCAAACTCCATTTTTCCCCTTTTTTCCCCAAAATCCCAATTTTTCCACCCAAATTTCCCTTTTTCCCCCCAAATTTCCCATTTTTCCCCCCCAACTCCATTTTTTCCCCTTTTTTTCCCCAAAAATCCCATTTTCCCCCCCAAATTTCCCTTTCCCCTCCAAACCCCATTTTTTCCCCTTTTTTCCCCAAAATCCCAATTTTTCCACCCAAATTTCCCCCCAAATTTCCCATATTTCCCCCCAAACCCCATTTTTTCCCCTTTTTTCCCCAAAATCCCAATTTTTCCACCCAAATTTCCCTTTTTTCCCCACAAATTTTCCATTTTTTTCCCCCCAATTTCCCATTTCCCCCCCCAAACTCCATTTTTTCCCCTTTTTTGCCCAAAATCCCCGTTTTTCCCCCCATTTTTAGTTGTTTTTGCCCATTTTTGGCTGGTTTTGGTAGGTTTTTTGCCCATTTTTGTCACTTTTTTGCTAGGTTTTGGCCGTTTTTTCCCCATTTTTACTTGTTTTTGCCCATTTTGGCCATTTTTGGGAAGCTTTTTGCCCATTTTTGTCAATTTATTGTCCCCCAAAATCCCCGTTTTTCCCCCCAAATTTCCCCTTTTCCCCCCTTTTTTGCCCAAAATCCCCATTTTTGCCCCCAGACCTGCAGCATCTCCCTGAAGAGCTCCCGGCCCAGCCCCCGGCGCTGCTGGGACTCGTGGATGTAAAAATCCAGGACACAGAGAGGCTCCAC
>NW_024501310.1:0-823 GCF_017590055.1 Onychostruthus taczanowskii
CCGACCGCAAACACAGCGCAGCAGCTCTTTCTTTATGCGACTCCAAAGGACATTAAACCTGAGAAGGCTTTTTCGGTACTTTTAGAGCATCTCCCTTTGTCGCAGTGAACAAACAGAAGCAAATATTTATGGCAGAGTAATGAAGTCACCTACTCTTATTAAAATGAAGGTTCAACCTCAGAAAAAGAAGAGACAATATAGCTGAACAAGACATTAAAAGCTCTTTAGCACTCTAGGATATTTCTACTTGTTGTATTAATCAGAAAAACTACCTAGAAGGTAATAGTTATAGTAGTGTGGAGTAGTCAATAATATTCAGAAACACAGGGAAGGAAAAGTCATTTCTATCTTGTCATGGTTTGGGTGTGAAGGAAACTTTATGGTCATGTAGTCCATACCTCACTAGTCAGCTTTCTTAAAGCCCTGAACCCTTTTAAGCATGGTACATCAATATCTTCTCTGGGCAATGGGTTCCTATGTGTCACCACCCCCTATGAAATCATGTTACCTGGCTAAACCTACCTCCTCTGAATTGCAAACCACTCATCTTGTCCTTCAAGATGGGTCCTATCAGAAATCTCCCTCTATATTCTTTTACATATTTTATATAGTAAACATCACAATCATTTCTTCACAGCACCTTTTCACCTCTGGCTGAAGGGCTTCTCTCTGCCCATTTACGTGCCCATCCTTTGAGAACTTCTGGTGTCTTTCTCTGAACATACTCTGACAGGTCTCACAAACGTATGGTGAAGACAGAAAATCACAGAATCACAAGATTGGAGAGACCTTCATCATCATTGAGTCCAACCCCTGCCCTAAC
>NW_024501311.1:0-823 GCF_017590055.1 Onychostruthus taczanowskii
CCCCACCCCGGGGGAGCCCCCCGGCCCCCTCCTGCTCCTCCTCCTCCTCGGCAGCACCCCCAAACTGGAGCGGGACTGGGATGTTCTGGGGGACGCCGGCCCCCCCAACCTGTACTACTGAGCTGGGGACCCCACAGCAGAGATTTTGGGGAGAGGGGAGGGGTGGCCGTCATCCCAGAGATTTGGGGGTGCATGGGCTCATCCTGGTCCCTCCCGCCATTGGGACCCATTTTGGGGCGTTTTCCCCCTTTTTTTGGTTTTTTTTTTTTAGCCTCCTCTTTTCTACCCACTTTGGGCACTGGGGTATGGCCCCCCTACATCATCTCCGTGAGAGGGGGGGTCCCCAAAACTACAGCCCCCTCCTCTCCCCACCACACCACACTACTGATTCGGGGTGTGTCCCCCCCCCTGGACCTTCCTCGCCTGTTTTTGTTGATTTTGGGGTTTTTTTTTGGTTGGTTCCTCCCCCCCTGGAACTCCCCCCTGCACCCCCGGTTTTGTTTTTTAACAAAGTGATATTTATATGGTCGGGTTTTGTACCGCGCGGGACGGGGGGGCCCCGGGGGGACACGGGGCCCCCCCCAGATTACACGTGTCCTTTTGGACCCGCCGTGTGCCGTGTGGTTCTTTGGGGGGCGGGGGGCACGTGCCCAGGGGGTAGGGGGGACATGGGGACACCCCCCCCCGATAAAGGACCCCCCAGGCAGGAGCTGCTGCTGCCTCAGGGCTTTATTGGCTGCACGGGGGGCAGGGGGCACGGCCGTGTCGGCCCACGGGGCACGCAGGGTCTTGCACTGCCTTGGCCCGGCTTGGCTCGCGTTGG
>NW_024501312.1:0-823 GCF_017590055.1 Onychostruthus taczanowskii
AATTTTGGGGAGATTTTGGGAGGATTTTGGGGGTTTGGGGTTTTTTTGTGGGGGATTTGGGAAAGTTTGGGTGGATTTGGGGGGATTTTGGGGCAGGAAAAGGGAGATTTCGGGGGAAATTTGGGGATTTTATTTATTTTTTGGGGGTTTTGAGTGGGGATTTTGGGATTTTTTGGGGGATTTTGGAGGGATTTTGGGGAATTTGAAGGGGTTTGAGAGGGATTTTGGGGAGATTTTGAGGAATTTTGGGGGGATTTTGGGAGGATTTTGGGGGGATTTTGGGTTTTTTGGGGTCCCCTCTAACGTGTCCCTTCCCCCCCCCAGAGCTGCCAGCAGAGGAAGGTGAGTGACAGCCCCAAAATGTCCCAAAATCTCCCAAAAACGCCCCAAAAATTGCCCAAAATATTTCAAAAAAACCCAAAATGTCCAAAAATGTCCTAAAAAGCCCCAAAAAAGCCCCAAAAAGCCCTGAATTGTCCTCAAAAACGTCCAAAAAATGTCCCCAAAAGGCCCCAGAAAAAAACCAAAAATGCCCCAAAAACTGCCCCCAAAAAATTCCCGAAAATCCCTGAATTTGCCCCAAAATGTCCCCAAAATATCCCAAAAAAAAGCCCAAAAAAACCCAAAAAAATTCTATGTAAATGCTCAAAAAAGTCCCAAAAATCTCCCCCCCAAAATCCCCTGAATTTTCCCAAAAATCCCCAAATTTCCCAAAAATCCCCGAATTTCCCTGAATTTCCCCAAAAATCCTGACATTTTCCCCTAAAATTCCCAAATAAATCCCCCAAAATTCCCTAAAAAATCCCCTAAAATGCCAAAAAAG
>NW_024501313.1:0-822 GCF_017590055.1 Onychostruthus taczanowskii
AAATAAACCCCAAAAAATCAAAATAAAGCCCCAAACCCCCCAAAAATTCCCCAAAAATTCCCAAAAATCTCCCAAAATCCCTAAATTTCCCCCCAAAAACCCCTAAAAATCCTCAAACATCCCCAAAAATTTAAAACAATTCCAGAAAATTCCCCAAATCCAGAACAAATTCCCCAAAAAAACCCCAAAATCTCTCACAAAATTCAAATAAATTCGATATAAATTCAAAATAAACCTGCAAAAAATCAAAATAAAGCCCCAAAACCCCCCCAAAAATTCCCCAAAAATTCCCAAAAATCTCCCAAAATCCCTAAATTTCCCCCCAAAAACCCCTAAAAATCCTCAAACATCCCCAAAAATTTAAAACAATTCCAGAAAATTCCCCAAATCCAGAACAAATTCCCCAAAAAAACCCCAAAATCTCTCACAAAATTCAAATAAATTCGATATAAATTCAAAATAAACCTGCAAAAAATCAAAATAAAGCCCCAAAACCCCCCCAAAAATTCCCCAAAAATTCCCAAAAAATCCCCAAAAATCCCCAAATATCCCCAAAAATTTAAAACAATTCCAGAAAATTCCCCAAATCCAGAACGAATTCCCCAAAAAACCCAAAATCTCCTCAAGAAATTCGAAATAAATTCCAAATAAATTCAAAATAAACCCCAAAAAATCAAAATAAACCCCCAAAACCCCCCCAAATATCCCCAAAAATTTTTAAAAATTCCCGAAAATTCCCCAAATCCAGCAAAAATTCCCCAAAAAACCCCAAAATCTCCGCCAAAATCTCAAAATAATTCAAAATAAATTCAAAATAAATTC
>NW_024501314.1:0-822 GCF_017590055.1 Onychostruthus taczanowskii
TTTTTGGATTTTTTGGGGTTTTTTTGGCGGTTTGAGGATTTCCTGGGTGGATTTTTGAGTTTTTTGGCGGATTTTTTTGGGTTTTTATCTGAGGTTTTTGAGGTTTTTTTAGGGTTTTTTTTTGAGTTTTTGGGGATTTTTTGGGGTTTTTTAGGGATTTTTTGGGGGTTTTGGGATTTTTTTTGAGTTTTTTTGGGGGGATTTTTGGGGTTTTGTGGGGTTTTGGGGATTTTTTATTCTTTGGGGATTTTTGGGGGGATTGGAAATTTTTGGGGTTTTTTTTTTGACGTTTTTTGGGGTTTTTTTGAGGTTTTCCGGGGATTTTTTGGGGTTTTTCTGGGAGTTTGGGAATTTCCTGGGTGGATTTTTTGAGGTTTTTTTATGATTTTGGGTTTTTTTCTGAGGTTTTGAGTATTTTGGGCGGATTTTTTGGGGGGGATTTTTGGTTTTTTTCCTGGGATTTTGGGTTTTTCTGAGTTTTCTGGGCATTTTTTGAATTTTTTTGGGGTTTTTGTGGGGGTTTGGGGATTTCCTGGGGGGATTTTTTGGTATTTTTGGGGATTTTGGGTTTTTTTCTGAGGTTTTGAGGTTTTTTAAATTTTTTTGAGTTTTTTTGGGGGTTTTCTGAGGGATTTTTTGGATTTTTTTTTCTGGGATTTTGGGGTTTTTTAAGGTTTTTTGAATTTTTTTTGGTTTTTTGGGGGTTTGAGGTTTTGGGGTTTGGGGTTTTTTATTCTTTAGGGATTTTTGGGGGGACTGAAAATTTTTGGGGTTTTTTTTGAAGTTTTTTGGGGGTTTTTTGAGGTTTTTGGGGATTTTTTG
>NW_024501315.1:0-1505 GCF_017590055.1 Onychostruthus taczanowskii
GGGGGGTCAGGGGGCTTGGGGACATCAGGGAGCTTGGGGACACCTGGGGTCAGGGGATTTGGGGACATCAGGAGGGGTCACTGGGGACACCAGGGTGGGATCACTGGGAGGAGTCAGAGGGTTCAGGGACATCAGGAGGGGTCACTGGGGACACTGGGAGGGGTCAGGGGACACCAGGAGGGGTCACTGAGGACATCAGGAGGGGTCAGAGGGTTTGGGGACATCGGGAGGGGTCACTGGGGACAGCTCCAGGTACTTGGGGCACCCTACAGGAAGCACCTCAGGGGGGTCTCTAACCCCACAGATCAGGGGGTCCCCAGCCCCACAGACAGAACTGGATGGGATTTGGGAGCCCCCACCCCACAGATGAGACAGACCCAGAGCCCCCTCACAGCACAGGACACCAAACAAGGGGGAGTCTGGTCACAGCACCACAGATCAGGGGGTCCCTAAACCCACAGATCAGGGGGTCCCCAAGCCCACAAACAGAACTGGATGAGACCTGGGGGTCCCCAGACTGGCCAGACCACACGTGGGGTCCCTGACCCCTGCAAAAACACAGGACACGATGTGACACTGGGGGGTCCCAGCCCCACAGATGGAGGTACCCAGCCCCACAAACACAACTGGATGGGATTTGGGAGCCCCCACCCCTCAAATCAGACAGACCCAGACCCTTCTCACATCACAGGGGAAGGCTCCCAGCCCCACAGCTGGGACGTGACCCACACTGGGGGATCCCAGCGGGTGTCCCCATGTGCCCCTCACCGCCATGACGCATTTGGGGCAGCGCCAGATGCCCTTGGGGATCTCGGGCAGGGGGGGCAGCAGGCAGAAGATGTGGTAGTTGTCATCACAGCCGTCACACAGCAGCAGCTTGTCGTCCTCGTCACCCCGCGAGCAGATCCGGCACACGTAGGAATCCACCTGGAAAGGGGAGGCAAAGGGGGATTTTGTGTGGGGGGGGGGGATTTGGGGGGGATTTTTGGGGGGTTTTTGCACCCCAAGGCCAGCCCTACTCACAAACTGGCTGTTGCTGTGGCTGCGGCGCAGCCTCATGGTCATCTTGGTGCAGGGCTCGGGGCTGTGGCGCAGCTCGTCCCGCCCGTCCCGCGCCCCCGGGGACACCGGGGACCCCCGGGGCTCCCCCGGCGGCTCCTCCTTCACCACCACCGTGGGGGGGCACTCGGGGCCGTCCTTGTCTGTGGGGAGGGGGAAACGGGGGTTACAGGGGGGCTGGGGGGTGCTGGAGCGTTGGGGGGTAACAGAACAACTGGGGGGTGCTGAACTGTTGGGGGGTACTGGGAGATTGGGGGGTGCTGAGCTATTGGGGGGTACTGAGAGATTGGAGGGTAACAGAACAATTTGGGTTATCGAGCAATTAGAAAGTGCTGACCCTTTGGGGGGGTTATTAAACCATTAGGGGGTTACTGAGAGATTGAGCGGTGCTGAATCTTTGGGGGGTTACAGAACCATTGTGGGGTGCTGAACCATTGGGGGGTGCT
>NW_024501315.1:1710-6811 GCF_017590055.1 Onychostruthus taczanowskii
TGGGGGGTGCTGAACCATTGGGGGGTTACTGAGCAATTGGGGGGTGCTACAACAATTGGAGGGTTACTGAACTGTTGGGGGGTACAGAACCATTGGGGGGCCATTGAGCAGTTAGGGGGTGCTGAACTATTGGGGGGTTACTGAACCTTTGGAGGAGTTCTCAAACAACTGGAGGGTGCTGAACCACAGGAGGGTTACAGAACAGCTGAGGGAGCTCTGAACCATTGGGGGATTATTGAGCAATTGGGGGAGGGTTACAGAACAGTTGGGGGGGTTACAGAACAGTTGGGGGAGTTCTGAATTATTGGGAGGTTATTAAACCATTGTGGGTTTATTGAACAGCTGAGGAAAAAGTCCTGAAAATGGGAGGGAGTGTCAAAAGAATGGGGGGGTGGGGGCAAAAGAACTGGAGGAGAAGGGGTTCCCTAAAGAATTGGGGGGGAAAGGGGTTCCCTAAAGAATTGGGGGGGGAAAGGGGTCCCTAAAGAACTGCGGGGGGGAAAAGGGGTCCCTAAAGACTGTGAGGGAGCTGTCTGTCCTACAAGGGAGAAGTCTGTCCATAAGTAACTGGGGAGAGAAGCCTCCTAAAGAAGACATCCCATAAAACCTGTGGGTGTGGAAGGGCATCCCAAAAAAAATGAGGAAAGGTACTCAAAAGTTCTGGGGGGTGTGACCCAAAACAGAGAGGATAGAGGAAAGAAAGAGGGTCCCTGAAGAATCCAAAAGAATTTGGGAGACACCCCAAACAAGCTGTGGGCAAAGAGCCTCCCACAAGAGCTATGGAGGTATGCCAGAATAAATAAAAAAAATCCCAAAAAGACACGGAAGCTCCCAAAAAGATTTAAGGGATCCCACCAACCCCTGCACCCCACAAGAGGGGGATCCCCAATACCTTTCTTCCTCAGGGTCTTATCCTTGGCCACCAGCCCCAACCCCAACATTTTGGGCCCGGCCCCGTAGATCTGCAGCTTCTTCAGCTCGGGGTTCTTCTCGATGTCCTCCTCCGTGGGCTCGGGCTGCGCGACAGCGGCGTCAGGGGCATCCCAGGGGGGATCCCAGAGAAGGTTTAGGGGCGTCAGGGGGGATTTTGGGGTGCCCACCTCCTGCTGCAGGCGCTTGGCACGCCGGCCGTAGCTGTTGAACTTGGAGGGCTGCACGGACTGGCGCAGGGGGATGCTGTGGGGTTTGTACTCCCGGTCCTTCTCCTCGCTCTCAAAGGGCCGCGCGTGGCACTGCTGGAGGGATGGTGGGGGGGACCCTCAGCGTGGCCTGGGGGTCCTCTCCAAGCCCCCCCAAAGCCCTGCACTCACCACCAGGTTGGCCCCAGACTGGTACATCTCGTAGGGGTAGATGATGCGCTCGTAGTGCGCCCGCAGCAGCGAGCCGATGTTCTTGCCCGACGGGTACGAGAGGCGCTGCGCCACCCGCGCCCAGCGGCGGTCCTTGCAGATGGCCTCGTAGCCACCCTCCTCCATCACCACCTGTGAGGGGACAATAAGGGCTCAGGGACACCTCAGGGACACCTAGGGACACCCAGGGACACCCAGGGTCGTCCAGAGCCACCCAGGGCCAGCCAGTGACACCCACAGCCATCCAGAGCCACCCAGAGCCACCCGCGCCCAGCGGCGGTCCTTGCAGATGGCCTCGAGCCACCCTCCTCCATCACCACCTGTGAGGGGACACTGAGCACTCAGGGACACCCCAGAGCCACCCAGGGCCACTGCCAGACCTTACAGATGGCCTCATAGCTGCCCGCTTACATCAGTGCCTGTGAGGGGACACTGAACACTCAGGAACACCCCAGAGCCACCTAGTGACACCCAGAGCCACCCCTGGTCCTCGCAGATGGCCTCAAAGCCACCCCCCTCCATCACCACCTGTGAGGGGACACTAAGGGCTCAGGGACACCCAGAGCCACCCAGAGACACCCCAGAGCCACCCCAAGTCCTTGCAGGTGGCCTTGTACCCCTCTTCCTCCATCACCACCTGTGAGGGGACACTGAGCACTCAGAGTCACCCCAGAGCCACCCAGGGCCACTAAGGGCCACTGTCAGTCCTTGCAGATGGCCTCATGGCCACCCTCCTCCATCACCGCCTGTGAGGGGACACTGAGCACTCAGGGACACCCCAGAGCCACCCAGGGCCACTGCCAGACCTTACAGATGGCCTCATAGCTGCCCGCTTACATCAGTGCCTGTGAGGGGACACTGAACACTCAGGAACACCCCAGAGCCACCTAGTGACACCCAGAGCCACCCCCAGTCCTTGCAGGTGGCCTCGAGCCACCCTCCTCCATCACCTCCTGTGAGGGGGACACTGAGTGCTCAGAGTCACCCCAGAGCCACCCAGGGCCACTCAGAGCCACTGCCAGTCCTTGCAGGTGGCCTCATAGCCACCCTCCTCCATCACCACCTGTGAGGGGACAATAAGGGCTCAAGGACACCTCAGGGACACCTAGGGACACCCAGGGTCATCCAGAGCCACCCAGGGCCACTGCCAGTCCTTGCAGGTGGCCTCGAGCCACCCTCCTCCATCACCTCCTGTGAGGGGACACTGAGTGCTTAGGGACACCCCAGAGCCATCCAGGGCCACTTGTGCCCATGGCTGGTACCCCCCCAGAAGTAATTAATTCTCTGATTAGAAAGTGTTCCCCCCAAAAAACAATTACACCCATAATTAAAAACATTACCCTACACAATCAACCCTCTAAATAGAGAAATGTCTTCCAAAAGAGCAAAATATTCCCCAAAAACACAATTAACCTCCTCAATGGGAAAACTAAATCAAATTCCTAAATGAGAAAATACCCCCACGGGGGCAATTAACCCCCCTAAATGAGAACATGCCTCCACGGGGGCAATTAACCCCCCCAATAAAAAATACACTCCCAGAGGAACAATCACGCCCCAGATCAGAAGACACCCCAAAATGTAGGGGAATTAACCCCCAAAATAGGAAAATATTCCTCCTCAGGGACAATCACCTCTGGGGGGGCACCTTCACCATCCTCACCCCCAGGTGTGACCCCCCCAGGAGGGGCTGGGGGTCCCCAGCTGCCCCCACATTTTGCCCCCCATCACCAGATCAGAAAACACCCCTAAATTTGGGGGAATTAACCCCCCCAAAAATTAAAATACTCCCCTCAGGAGACAATCACCACCGGGGGCCCCTTACCCCACCTCACCCCCGAGTGTGACCCCGGGGGGGCTGGGGGTCCCTATTTTGCCCCCCCCTCACCTTGCTGAGGCTGTAGAGGTCGAGGATGCGCCGCTCCACGTTGGGAATTTTGAGGGAGGAGCCCTGGATCTCCCAAAATTTGGCGATCTGGTCCAGGTAGTTCAGCTTCACCCGGGTCTGCGCCTGCGGGGGGGGGAAATGGGGGGGCAAAGATGGGGGTGAGACCCGTGCACACCCCGAAATCAGCCCCAAAATCCCCCCCACGCCACTCACCTCCAGCTCATTGAGCCGCTGGATGCGGGGGGTGAACCTGAAGTTGTCGACCTCGACAGCAAAGGGGGGCTGCCAGTCCTGGGGGGGGCAAGGGGGAGTCAGAGGGACACCCAGCCCCAGTCTGGGGGGGCAGCAGCCATGGCCCCCCCAGGGTGGCACAGACAGGGCAGCCCTGGGAGCTCCACAGGGGAGAAAAGGGGAATAAACCCCAAATTTGGGGGGGGGGGGGGGGGGGGGGGAGCGAGCAGCAACTTCCCCACCCCACAAAGTTCTGCACAGGCAGGGAGAAGACACAGCTCAAATTTGGGGGGGCAGGGGGGCTCAACAGCCATGGCCCCCCCAGTCCTGCACGGGCAAAGAGAAATCTGGGGGGCACGGAAAACACACAGCCCAAATTTCAGGGGCACACAGCTCAAATTTGGGGGAGCAGCACCCATGGCCACCCCAGTCCTGCATGGGCAAGTGGAAAACACAGCCCAAATTTGGGGGGCAAAGAGAACACACAGCTCAAATTTGGGGGGCAGAGGGGGTCAGCAGCCATGGCGCCCCCCCCCCCCCCCCCCCCCCCATCTTCCTCTTATGCAGCTTTAACTTGAAGATTTATGCTGTCAGAGCTCTAAATTTGGGGGGCACAGAGAACACACAGGCAAAGTTTGGGGGGTCAGCAGCCACAGCTCCCCCAGTCCTGCACAGGCAAAGAGAAATCTGGGGGGCACAGAGAACACACAGCCCAAATTTGGGGGGCAGAGAGAACACACAGCCCAAATTTGGGGGGCAGAGAGAACACACAGCCCAAATTTGGGGGGCAGAGAGAACACACAGCCCAAATTTGGGGGGCAGAGAGAACACACAGCCCAAATTTGGGGGGCAGAGAGAACACACAGCCCAAATTTGGGGGGCAGAGAGAACACACAGCCCAAATTTGGGGGGCAGAGAGAACACACAGCCCAAATTTGGGGGGCAGAGAGAACACACAGCCCAAATTTGGGGGGCAGAGAGAACACACAGCCCAAATTTGGGGGGCAGAGAGAACACACAGCCCAAATTTGGGGGGCAGAGAGAACACACAGCCCAAATTTGGGGGGCAGAGAGAACACACAGCCCAAATTTGGGGGGCAGAGAGAACACACAGCCCAAATTTGGGGGGCAGAGAGAACACACAGCCCAAATTTGGGGGGCAAATATGGGGCACAGAGCCCAAATTTCAGGGGCACACAGCTCAAATTTGGGGGGGTACAGAGAAAACACAGCCCAAATTTGGGGCAAACAGCCCAAATTTCCGGGGCACACAGCCCAAATTTGGGGGGCAGAGAGAACACACAGCCCAAATTTGGGGGGCAGGGGGGCTCAGCACACACAGGAAGATCAGCCCTGGTGAAGGCTGGGAGGAAAACGGGGGGGGGACCGGGGGTGACCCACCCCCCCACCCCAAACTCGAGGCTCTCCCCGCGCCCCCCTTGGCGGGGGGGACACCGGGGGTGCCCCGCGGGGCCGGTGACGCCAGCACGGCCCGGCCCGGCCCTCCCGGAAGCCCTTCCCTCGCCGAGCAGGGGGGACCGGCTCGGCCTGCCCCCCCGCCCCTTCCAGGACCCCCCCAAACCGGCCACGGCGACAAAGGGACCCCCCCCGCCGCGGGGACAGAGCGACCCCC
>NW_024501315.1:7281-24742 GCF_017590055.1 Onychostruthus taczanowskii
GAGGGGGTCCCCAAAACCCCCCCGGACCCCCCCCCATACTCACGGCCGGGGGTCGGATTTTGCAGATTCCGCTTTTCTCGGCGATCGGGCGGATCTTGGCGATGTAACCCAGGGGGTCGCTGAACTCGGCCCAGCTGGGCTCGAACACGGGACACTCCGGCGGGGGCAAAAAGTCCTCGGGGGGCTCCGGTTCGCTCGGTAGCCACGGCGACCCCCACTCCCCACGCTGCTCCGGGCCGGCCCCGCCGCGGGGACCCCCGAGGGGCCGCCGGGCCTTGTCCTCGGGGCCGGGCCGCTCCCCGCCGCGGGCCCCGCGCTCCTCGGGGGGCTTGCGGGGGCTCCGCTCCTCGCCCGCCGGGCGCCCCCCGGGTCCTTTCCCCGGTCCCCCCCCGCCCTTAGCCCGCGGTTCGCCCCCGGTCCGGGGGGGCCGCGGGGCGCTCGCGGCCTTCTCGTCCCCCGGAGCTTTGGGGGGCGCGGCCGCCGGCCGGGGGGGCCCCGCGTCCCCGGAGGGCTCCGGCCCTCCCCACTCCGCGCCGCGGCCCCGCTTGGGCTCCTCGTCCCCGTCGGGCGGCGGCGGGGGGACCCACGGCGGGGACCCCCCCGGGCCGGGCCCCCACTCGGCCCAGCCGCCCCCTGCGCGCTGCTGCTCCCCCTCCTCCATCCCTCGCACCGAGGGGAGCGGGGGGTTCCCGGGCTGCCCGCCGGGACCCCCTCAGGGGGCCATGGAGGCCCCGCCGCCTCCGCGCCGCCCCCTCACAGGCCGCGGGCCGGCCCCCCCCCCGGCCCCGAGCCGCGGGGAAAGGGGGGTCAAGACAGCGCCCGCGAACTCCGCCGACCCGCCGGCCCCTCCACGGACCCTGCGCCGCCTCTCCGGCCCGTCCAGCCCCGCCGCCCCGCGCTCCGCCCGCCTCACAGCCCAGGCCTGCCCGGTCCCCCCGGCCGGGCCGCCGCCGCCATCTTGGATCCTCCTCCTCCTGCCGCCCGCCCCCCGCCCGCGCGCACGCGCGTACTGCGCAGGCGCGGCCGCGCACGCCGTGACGGGCTGTTCAGTGAGTCCCCGTGTCCTTCCGCCGCGGGACAGGGACGGGCGCCGAGCGCCGCAGCAGCGCCGCAACCGCCGGCGAGGGCGGGAGCAGAGAGAGGGGAGAACAGCACCGGAGCCTCCCCGCCGCGGTCCGGGTGGCGGGAGGCGGTGTGGCGGGACGAGGGACGGAGAAATAGTTCTCAGGCTCCGCCCCTCCCATGCGGAGGGTTTCGCGGCACCGCTCGCCTCCGCGGCTGGGTCAGCGGAGGGGCCGGGACTTGTTGTGCACGTTTAAAGGGACGCAGGGCGCATGCGCGCAGGGCGGCCGCGAGGAGGGCGGGGTCACGTGGAGGGGCGGGATTTGTTGATGCCACGCCCCCATCGGCCACGCCTCTCCGCCATTCCACGCCCTCCTCGAGACCCCCGCGACCCCCATGGATCCTATAGACCCCTATGGACCCCCAGGGACCCTTATGGGCCCTATAGACCCCTATGGACTCCTATAGACCCTTATTGACCCCCAGGGACCCTCATGGATCCTATAGACCCCTAAGGACCCCCAGGGACCCCCATGGATCCTATGGACCCCCAGGGACTCTTATGGGCCCTATAGACCCCTATGGACTCCTATAGACCCTTATTGACCCCCAGGGACCCTATGGACTCCTATAGACCCTTATTGACCCCCAGGGACCCTCATGGATCCTATAGACCCCTAAGGACCCCCAGGGACCCCCATGGATCCTATGGACCCCCAGGGACCCTTATGGGCCCTATAGACCCCTATGGACCCCTATAGACCCTTATTGACTCCTAGGGACCCCCATGGATCCTATAGACCCCCAAGGACCCCAATGGACCCCCATGGATCCTATAGACCCCTATGGACTCCCCAGGGACCCTCATGGATCCTGTAGAACCCCACTGACCCTATAGACCCCCAGGACCCTTTTAGAATCTATGAACCTCCATGGATCCCTACAGACCCCCACCCCTATGGACTCCCGGGACCCCTATGGACCCCACCCCTATGGAACCCCCTGGACCCCGACAGACACACAGGACCCCCGTGTCTCCGATCGTCCTGCAGCCCCTAAGGATCCCCAGGACCTTTATAAACCCCATGGCCCCTATAGCCCCCGGAACCCCTATAGCCCCCAGAACCCCTATAGACCCCATCGCCCCTATAGACCCCAGAACCCCTACAGCCCCCCAGGACCCCTGGAGCTCCCACAGCTCCTATAGCCCTCATGGTTCCCTATAGCTCTCATGGCCCCTATAGCCCCCATGGTCCCTATAGCCCACATAGGCTCTATAGCCCTCTTGTCCCCTATAGCTCTGATGGCCCCTATAGCCCCTAGGACCCCTATAACCCCCATGGCCCCTATAGCCCCCACAGCCCCTATAGTCCTAAGGACCCCTATAGCTCCCGCAGCCCGTATAGCCCCAAGGACCCCTATAGCTCCCACAGCCCCTATAGCCCCAAGGACCCCTATAGCCCCCATAACCCCTATAGCCCCCATGGCCCCTATAGCTCTCATGGCCCCTATAGCCCCTAGGACCCCTATAGCTCCCAGGATCCCTATAACCCCCATGGCCCCTATAGCCCCCACAGCCCCTATAGCCCCAAGGACCCCTATAGCTCCCGCAGCCCGTATAGCCCCAAGGACCCCTATAGCTCCCACAGCCCCTATAGCCCCAAGGACCCCTATAGCCCCAAGGACCCCTATAGCCTCCACAGCCCCTATAGCGCCAGGACCCCTATAGCCTCCATGGTCCCTATAGCCCACATAGGCTCTATAGCCCTGTTGGCCCCTATAGCCCCCATGGCCCCTATAGCTCTCATGGCCCCTATACCCCCTAGGACCCCTATAGCTCCCAGGATCCCTACAACCCCCATGGCCCCTATAACCCCCAGAACCCCTATAGCCCACAGAACCTCCACAGCCCCGTGCTCCCTATTAGATCCCCTATACTTCCCAGACCCCTTCAATCCCGCTGCCCCCTCCCCACCCCATCCCCTATAGCCCCTATAGGCGTGTCCCGCCCCCCCAGAGAAGCGCTGGCGGGCGGGGCCGGCCGGTCCGTTTATGAAGCATCAAATATACAGTCTCTTATATACAGGGCCCGGCGCGGGCGCATGCGGGTGCCTGGGGGGCTCCCCGGGGGGGGCCCGGCCGCCTGGGACGCCCCCCCAAAACCAAAACCCCCGGGGGGACCCCAAGCGGGGGTGGTGGTGGTGGTGCGATGAAGACGCCGAGGATGAGGAGGCCGAGGCCGAGGTGGGACCCCCCGCGCCGGGGGGGGGCCCGGGGGGGCCTTTCCCGCGGCGGCTGCCGAACAGGGAGCCCAGGAAGGACGAGGAGTTGGAGACCGGCCGCGCCGGGGGTTTGTAGGCGCCGTCGGGGGCGCCCCCCGGGGCCCCCCGCGCCTGCGGCCGGGGGCTGCTGATGATGGAGCCCTGGAAGGGGGCGGGGTCAGCGCGGGGAAGCCACGCCCCTCTGGGGAGTTGGCGCCTCCCATCAGCATGGGGAAGCCACGCCTCCCGATCGCTAGCCACGCCCCCAAGACGGAAAACGAGCGCCCATTGGTGGATAAGAACGGCAATCGCTGGTTGGCCCCACCCCCAGAGCATGCACAAGCCCCGCCCCTTTTCCATAGGAAGGGTGAGTTGGTAGCCGGGGGCGGGGCTAAAGTGGGCGGGGTTTGGGTGTGGCATTGGGGTGTGGCATTGGGGGTGGCACTGAGGGTGTGACAGGGGTGTGACAGGCATGTGACATGCAGGGGGTGGCACTCAGGGTGGCATTTAGGGGTGACATTCAGGGGGCGTGACAGGGGTGTGACACTCAGGGGTGGCACTTGGGGGGTGGCACTCAGGGTGTGACATTCAGAGGTGTGACATTTAGGGGTGTGACAGGGGTGTGACACTCAGGGGTGGCACTCAGGGGGTGGCACTCGGGGTGTGACATTCAGAGGTGTGATGTTTAGGGGTGTGACACTCAGGGGTGGCACTTGGGGGGTGGCACTCAGGGTGTGACAGGGGTGTGGCACTCAGGGGCTGACATTCGGGGATGGCACTGAGGGTGTGACAGGGGTGTGACAGGGGTGTGGCACTCAGGGGGTGACATGCAGGGGTGGCACTGTCCCCTCACCTCGATGGTGCTGTCCAGGGACCCCACGCTGTTCCGCCGGCCCCGCTTGCCTGGGGGGGGGAGCAGTGAGGGGAGACCCCCAGGGACACCCCCAGGACACCCCAAATCCCTCAGGACACCCCAAATCCCCCCCAGGGACACCCCCCAGGACACCCCAAATCCCCCCAGGGACCCCCCCCCAGGACACCCCAAATCCCTCAGGACACCTCAAATCCCCCCAGGACACCCCCCCAGGGCACCCCGAATTCCCCAAAGCCCCACCAGGGAACCCCAAACCCTCCCAGAGGCCCCTAAACTCCCCAGGGGACCCCAAAACTCCCCTGTGGTTACCCCAAAAATCCCCCCAGGGCACCCCAACTTCCCCCAAGAGCACCCAAATCCCCCCATGGACACCCCAAACCCCTCCCTGGGCACCCCAAACTCCCAAAGGGACCCCAAATTCCCCCCGTGGAGACCCCAAACTCCCTCTCAGTCCCTCCCAGTCTCCCCCAATCCCCTCCCAGTGCCCCCCAGAACCTCCTAATCCCCTCCCACTGCCCCCAGTCCCTCCCAATCCCCCTCCCAGTGGCTCCCAGTCCCCCCAGTACCCCCCAGCCCCTCGTAATCCCCTCCCAGCCCCTCACGGTGGCTCCCAGTGGCCCCCAGTCCCTCCCAGTGCTCCCCAGTCCCTCCCAGTTTGGTCCCAATCCTCCTCCCAGTCCCTCCCAGTCCCCGCCAGTCCCTCCCCATCCCTCCCAGTCCCCTTCCCAGTCCCACCAGTCCCTCCCAGCCCCTTCTAACCCCCTCCCAGTCCCTCCCAATTCCCCTCCCAGCCCCTCCCAGTGCTCCCCAGTCTCTCCCAGTCCCTCCCAAACCCCTCCCACTGTCTCCCACTCTCTCCCAGCCCCTCCAAATCCCCTCCCAGCCCCTCCCAGTGCTCCCCACTCTCTCCCAGTCCCCTCCAAATCCCTCCCAGCCCCTCCTAATCCTCTCCCAGTCTCTCCCAGTCCCTCCTAATCCTCCTCCCAGTCCCTGCCAGCCCCTCCCAATCCTCTCCCAGTCCCTCCCAGCCCCTCCCAATCCTCTCCCAGTCCCTCCCAGCCCCTCCCAATCCTCTCCCAGCCCCCCCCAATCCTCTCCCAGTCTCTCCCAGCCCCTCCCAATCCTCTCCCAGTCCCTCTCAGCCCCTCCCAGTGCTCCCAGTGCTCCCAGTCTCACCGCTGTCGGACAGGTCTCGCAGGGAGCTGCTCAGCGCGCTCCGTTTGAGCCCCTCGGCCCCGAACGCCTCCTCCAGGCTGCTGCGGCTGAGCCCGTTCAGCGCCTCGCGGGGGGGCCCCGCGCCCCGCGGCCCCGCCACGCCCTTCTGCTTCTCCAGCTCGGCTGGGGGGGACACCGGTGACACCAGTGACCCCCCCAGTCACACCGGTGACACCAGTGACCCCCCCAGTCACACCGGTGACACCAGTGACCCCCCCAGTCACACCGGTGACACCAGTGACCCCCCCAGTCACACCGGTGACACCAGTGACCCCCCCAGTCACACCGGTGACACCAGTGACCCCCCCAGTCACACCGGTGACACCAGTGACCCCCCCAGTCACACCGGTGACACCAGTGACCCCCCCAGTCACACCGGTGACACCAGTGACCCCCCCAGTCACACCGGTGACACCAGTGACCCCCCCAGTCACACCGGTGACACCAGTGACCCCCCCAGTCACACCGGTGACACCAGTGACCCCCCCAGTCACACCGGTGACACCAGTGACCCCCCCAGTCACACCGGTGACACCAGTGACCCCCCCAGTCACACCGGTGACACCAGTGACCCCCCCAGTCACACCGGTGACACCAGTGACCCCCCCAGTCACACCGGTGACACCAGTGACCCCCCCAGTCACACCGGTGACACCAGTGACCCCCCCAGTCACACCGGTGACACCAGTGACCCCCCCAGTCACACCGGTGACACCAGTGACCCCCCCAGTCACACCGGTGACACCAGTGACCCCCCCAGTCACACCGGTGACACCAGTGACCCCCCCAGTCACACCGGTGACACCAGTGACCCCCCCAGTCACACCAGTCAAACTAGTGACCCCCCCAGTCACACTGGTGACCTCCCAGTCACACCAGTGACACCCCAGTCACACCAGTGACCCCCCTCAGTCACACCGGTGACCTCCCAGTCACACCAGTGACACCCCAGTCAGACCAGTGACCCCCCCCAGTCACACCGGTGACCTCCCAGTGCCCCTCCCAGTGCTGCCAGTGTCCCTCCCAGTGCCCCTCCCAGTGTCCCCAATATCCCTCCCAGTGCCACCAGTGTCCCTCTCAATGCTCCCAGTATCCCTCCCAGTGCTCCCAGTGCCCTTTCCAGCACTCCCAGTGTCCCTCCCAGCACTCCCAGTGTCCCTCCCAGTGTCCCCAATATCCCTCCCAGTCCCACCAGTGCCCCTCCCAGTGCTCCCAGTGTCCCTCCCAGTACTCCCAGTGTCCCTCCCAGTGCCACCAGTGCCCCTCCCAGTGCCCCTCTGCCCTTTCCAGCACTCCCAGTGTCCCTCCCAGCACTCCCAGTGTCCCTCCCAGTGTCCCCAATATCCCTCCCAGTGCCACCAGTGTCCCTCTCAATGCTCCCAGTATCCCTCCCAGTGCTCCCAGTGCCCTTTCCAGCACTCCCAGTGTCCCTCCCAGCACTCCCAGTGTCCCTCCCAGTGTCCCCAATATCCCTCCCAGTGCCACCAGTGTCCCTCTCAATGCTCCCAGTATCCCTCCCAGTGCTCCCAGTGCCCTTTCCAGCACTCCCAGTGTCCCTCCCAGCACTCCCAGTGTCCCTCCCAGTGTCCCCAATATCCCTCCCAGTGCCACCAGTGTCCCTCTCAATGCTCCCAGTATCCCTCCCAGTGCTCCCAGTGCCCTTTCCAGCACTCCCAGTGTCCCTCCCAGCACTCCCAGTGTCCCTCCCAGTGTCCCCAATATCCCTCCCAGTGCCACCAGTGCCCCTCCCAGCGCTCCCAGTGCTCCCAGTGCCCCTCCCAGTGCTCCCAGTGCTCCCAGTGCTCACCCTCCACCCGGTACTTCTCCATCTCCTGCACCTCGGCCACGGACTCGCGCAGGTCGCTGGCGAAGCGCAGCCGGTCCTGGGGGCTCGGGGCGTTGAACACGATCAGCACCTTGCGCTCGCCCCCCGGCGCCGCCGACAGCAGCTTGATCCCAAATTGGTAATCTGGGGGGGCACCAGGGGGCACGGGGGTCAGGGACACCCCCACAGGGACAGGGACATCCCCACAGGGACAGGGACACACAGCTTGATCCAAAACTGGGAATCTGGGGGGGCACAGGGGTCAGGGACACCCCCACAGGGACAGGGACACCCCCACAGGGACAGGGACACCCCCACAGGGACACCCAGCTTGATCCAAAACTGGGAATCTAGGGGGGCATGGGGGTCAGGGACACCCCCACAGGGTCACCAACCCCAGCTTGATCCCAAACTGGGAATTTGAGGGGACAGGGCGAGGGGGGGACACAGCAGGAGGTCCCAGAGGGTCCCATGGGGTCCCATGGGGTCCTATAGGGTCCCATGGGGTGCTGTGGGGTTCCTTGGGGTGCTGTGGGGTTTTTTGGGGTCCTATAGGGTCCCATAGGGTTCTGTAGGGTCCCATAGGTTGCTGTAGGGTTCCTTGGGGTGCTGTGGAGTCCCATAGGGTGCTGTAGGGTTCTTTGGGGTGCTGTAGGGTTTTTTGAGGTGCTGTAGGGTCCCATGGGGTGCTGTAGGATTTTTTGGGGTGCTGCGGGGTCCCATGAGGTGTTGTAGGGTTCTTTGGGGGTGCTATAGAGTCCCATAGGGTGCTGTAGGGTTTTTTGGGGTGCTGCGGGGTCCCACGGGCGCCGTGGGGCTCACAGGCATTCTGGAAGAGCTGCATGTGCATCTCCACCAGCGGGAAGCTCTGCCGGAAGCTGTAGGTCACCAGGATCTTCTTCTTCTGGAAGATCTTCGTCACCTGCCCAGGCCACGGGGTCATCAGGGTCCCACCTCCTGGGAGCCCCCCGGATCCCCCGGGGCTGAGGACCCCCCGGGACCCCCCGCTCACCACCAGCAGGTCGTTGAAGAGGAAAACCTCGCGCTGGTGCAGCCCCAGGCGCTGGGGCCGGTTGGGGTCGGGCACCTCGTAGAGTTGGCAGCAGCAGACCAGGCGCCGGTGGGGCAGGGACAGCACCTGGGGACAGCGGCGGGGTCACATCTGGGGTGGGACATGTCCCCCCAGACCCGCCCCAGGGTGGGGATGGTGCCCTTGGACCTTCACTGGGGTCATCCAGAGCAAGGACATGTTGGGCTACCCTGAATGTCCCATGTGGGTCACTTCAAGGGTCACTTCAAGGGCCACCCCGAATGTCCCACATGGGTCACTTTGAGTGTCCCCCATGGGCCACCCCAAATGTCCCATGTGTCACCCCAAATGTCCCATGTGGGTCACTTTGAGTGTCCCCCACAGGTCACCCCAAATGTCCCACATGGATCCCATACAATGTCCCCCATGGGTCACCTGGATCATTCCCCATAAATCACCTGGATTGTGTCCCTTGGGCCACCTGGAACCTACCCCATGGGTCACCTAGAACATCCCCCCCATGGGTCACTTAGAACCTGCCCCATGGGTCACCTAGAACCTACCCCATGTGTCACCTAGAGCATATCTTCCATAGGGTCACCTAGAACCTTCCCCACAGGGCCACCTGCAACATCCTTCCCACAGGATCTCCTGGAATGCTGGAACATCTCCCATGGGCGGCCTAGAACATCCTCCCCACCACAGGATCACCTGGAATGTCTCCTTTGGGTGGCCTAGAACCTGTCCCATGGGGTCACCTGGCCCCTCCCCCCATGGACCACCTGGCCCCTCCCCCCCCGGGTGCCCTGGCCCCTGCCCCACCCCTGAGGAGACGCACCGGTTTCTTGCCGACGATCATGCGCTCGACAGCCTGGACCTGGGACACGTGGTCGTCGTTGGTGCGCAGCTCGCGGCTCTGGATGCGCTGGTAGATGCCCACCAGCATGTCCCGGGGGATGTCCTCGCCATTGTCCACCCCTGCATGACACCCGGCCCCGCTCTAGAACCCGTGTCACGTGGAACCACTCCAGAATCCACAACACTCCCACCCCCGAGGACCTGCAACAGCTGGCACTGCTCTAGAACCCACAAGTCCACTACTAATGGGTGTCTCTAGAACCCAATGACATCTAGACCCCCTCTAGAACCTGCAACACCCAGCCTGACTCCAGGACCTGTGACACCCAGACCCCTTGTAGAAGCCCCAACACCCAGATCCACTCTGGAACCCTTCTCACCATTATCTACTCCAGAACCTGCAACACCTGGACCTGCTCCAGGACCTGCGACCTCTGCCCCATTCTAGAACCCACAACACCCAGTCCCACCCTTGCGCTGGTGTCATCCCAGATCCATCCCAGAACCCACAGCCACCAGGCCCACTCTAGAACCTTCAACACCCGACCCAGCCTAGAACCCACAACACCTGGGCCCGCCCTCAAACTCGTAACACCTGATCCTGTTCCAGAACCTACAACTCCTGGGCCAGCTCTAGACCATCCAACACCCTGCTCTAGAACCCACTACACCGCCACCCTGCTCTAGAACCCGTGTCCCCTCCTGGGGAACGCCGGAAGGTGTGAGGGCCTGGCAGGGCCTCACCTCGCAGGTTCTTGATGAAGTCCTCGAGCTTCATCTTGCGCTCAGCCTTGACGCTGGGGCTGTACATGTCGGTGTTGAGGAGGATGATGGCGAAGGCCAGGATGAAGATGGTGTCCGGGTTGCGGAACTGGCGCAGCAGGGCCGCGTTACACACGCAGTAGCGCTGGCTGCGGGGCGGACAACCCCCACGGCCCATGGGGTCACGGTGCCCCACGGCCGGCCCCGCCTCGCGGGGTGGCCTCTGCACCCCACAGCCACCCCTAAGGGTGGGGCAGCACCCCAATGGCTGTAGGGTCACCTAGAACATGGGCCACCACCCCCATGGCCCCTCCTTGATCCACAGGGTTACCTAGAATGTCACCCTGTGGTCCAGGGGCCATCCCCCAGTGTCCTGCCAGTCTGAAGGGTCACCTAGAACAGCCCCTGGTCCCACAGGTGTCACCAGCCCCTTGTGTCCCCCCTCAACCCATAGGGTCACCTAGAACAGCCCCTGGTCCCACAGGTGCCACCAGCCCCTTGTGTCCCCCCTCAATCCATAAGGACACCTAGAACAGCCCCTGGTCCCACAGGTGCCACCAGCCCCTTGTGCCCCCCCTCAATCCACAGGGTCACCTAGAACAGCCCCATGTCCCACAGGTGCCACCAGCCCCTTGTGCCCCCCCTCAACCCATAGAATGACCTAGAACATCACCCCATGGTGACCACACCAGTGTGTGCTGCTGGTGTCAGGGGCAGTGCAGTGGGGACGTGGGGACACGGGGACACGGGGACAGGGACCCACCCCTCACCTGAAGGCCTCGATCAAGCGCTCAACCTTCTGCGCCTCCCCCTGCACCCGGATGTGGGACTGGAACTTCCGCAGGGCCTCGTCCAGCTCCATCCCGGAGAAATCCATCTCGTCCACCACGCAGCTGCCGAGACCCCGTGGCAGGGGATGGGTCTGGGGGCCGCCCCCAGCCCCGGCGTGTCCCCCCCCGTCCCCGGTGTGTCCCCCCCTTACTCGAGGACGTCGCGGTTGAACTGCTTCTGGCGGTTGCCCAGGAACTCGCCGATCATCTGCCGGCTCAGCCCCTTCCGCTCCAGGATGAAGTGGGCGACACCCACGGCCCATAGAATGACCTAGAACATCACCCCATGGTGACCACACCAGTGTGTGCTGCTGGTGGCAGGGGCAGTGCAGTGGGGATGTGGGGACACGGGGACACGGGGACATGGGGACAGGGACCCACCCCTCACCTGAAGGCCTCGATCAAGCGCTCAACCTTCTGCGCCTCCCCCTGCACCCGGATGTGGGACTGGAACTTCCGCAGGGCCTCGTCCAGCTCCATCCCGGAGAAATCCATCTCGTCCACCACACAGCTGCCAAGACCCCGCAGGAGGGGATGGGTCTGGGGGCCGCCCCCAGCCCCGGCGTGTCCCCCCCCGTCCCCGGTGTGTCCCCCCCTTACTCGAGGACGTCGCGGTTGAACTGCTTCTGGCGGTTGCCCAGGAACTCGCCGATCATCTGCCGGCTCAGCCCCTTCCGCTCCAGGATGAAGTGGGCGACGCCCACGGGGGTGTCGGACAAGAACCCCCTCTCGATCAGGTACTGGATCCCCTTCTCTGGCTTCCTGCGGGGGGTGGCCGTGTGGTCAGCCATGGTGGTCACTCTGGGTGTAGAGTGACCTAGAACGTCACCTGCCCCCGGCTCTGGTCATCTATGGGGTCACCTCAGGTGGCATCTGCTTCCCTAAAGGGTCACCTGGAACGCTGTCATGTCTTGAGTGCTGGGTGACCTGGAATGTCACCGTAGGGCTACCTAGAACTCCACAGTAGAGTTACCTAGAACATCACCATAGGATTACCTAGAGCTTCACTGTAGGATCACCTAGAACATCACTGGGAGGTTCTACAGGGCCACCTCAAACATCACCTTGTCCTTGCCACAGGGCCACCATGGCCATCCTGTCCTTCCCTAGGGCCACCTCACCCTTCTCCAGGGCCACCAACATCCCCCCGTGCTCACTATAGGCTCACCTAGAACTTCATGGTAGGGTCACCTAGAATGTCATTGTGGGGTTCTACAGGGTCACCTCAAACATCCCCTGTCCTCACTATAGGGTCATCTAGAACGTCACCACAGGGGTGTGGGCAAACCTCACACATCATTATGGGATCCTACAGGGTCACCTCAGACATCACCCTGCCCTTGCTATAGGGTCACCTAGAACGTCACCCTGCCTTTGTTATAGGCTCACCTAGAACATCACCCAGCTCTCAATATAGGGTCACCTAGAACATCCCCCCACCATTGCTATAGGGTCACCTAGAACATCATCCTGCTCTCACTATAGGGTCACCTAGAACATCCCCCCACCATCGCTATAGGGTCACCTAGAACATCACCATAGGGTCACCTAGAACATCCCCCATCCTCACTATAGGCTCACCTGGAACATCACCCTGCCCTCACCATGGCGTCACCAACAATCCCACCCCAGCCTTCCCCCGGTGACCGTGGCAGCACCGCATGGCCCCACTGCCGGACCCCCCAGACCCCACCCCACGTCCGGCACAGAACCCCAGCCTCCCGAGGACCCCCAGCCCCTCACTTGTTGAAGAGGTTGAGGCCGATGCGGTACTGGCGCCGCTGCACCACGTCGTTGTTGAGCGCCGGCGAGTCCCAGCTCTGCCGCGGCTCCCGCTGGTACGTGGCCTTACCAGGGGCTCCGGCGGCGCCGGGGGGCTGCGGGGGGCCCGGAGCGGGGTAAGGTGCCCCCCCCGGTGCCCTCGGGCTCGTAGGGGCCCCCCCGGTTGATGGAGCCGCGGTCCGAGCGGTCACTCAGGTCGGCCGAGCTGTCGCTAGGGGGCTCCACCGTCAGCAGCGGGGGGTGTCCCCCCCCGGCCCCCCGTCCCCGGCACTCCAGGCACGGGGGGCCCCTCCGGGGGGGCTCCTCGGGGGGGCCCCCCCAGCGATCGGTGGGGCCGGGGCTGTGACCCCAATGGCCGTTGTAATGTCCATGATCTTGTCACCCCCTGACCCCCATGACCCCTGTGACCTCTCAGGACCCCCGGGACTGTCATGACCCTGTGACCCCCATGACCCTTGTGCCCCCTGTGACCCTTTAACCCCCATGCCCATGACCCCTTGACTCCACAACCCGCAGGACCCCCAGGACCCCATAAATCCCATAATCCCCATAACTCCCTTAACCCCCTTGACTCCCATGACCCCATAACACCCAGGACCCCCATAACCCCTTGATCCCCCAGACCCCATAACCCTCATGATCCCCAGGACCCCCATGACCTCCCAGACCCCATAACCCCCATACCCCCATGACACCATAACCCTCATGACCCCCAGGACCCTCATAACACCCCCAGACCCCATAACCGCCATAACCCTCAGGACCCCCCCCACCCCACAACCCCCACAAANCGGGGGCGGCCCGGGGGCGGGGGCCGGGGGTCCGCGGTCGTACTCCTCGAAGGAGAACTGGAGGCGCAGCCCCGGCAGCGCCAGGCGTCGCGCCCGGCCGCCCTCGCTGCGCAGCCGCTCGAACTTCTGCGCCATGCGGTAGCGCCGGAACGCCGCCTGGATGGTGCGCGCCGCGCGCCGCGAGCGGAAATAGCCGCCGTACTTGCGCTCCAGCATCTCCACCTGCGGGGACACGGGGACACACGTGGGGACGTGGGTGAGGATAGGAACATGGGGACACGCATGGGGACATGGGGACATCGTGACGTGGGTGAGGATAGGAACATGGAGACGTCGAAGGGGATGTGGGGATGTGACAGGGGATGTGGGGACATGTGGACATGGATGAGGATGTGGGCATGGGTACACGTGTGGGAACAAGGATGGGGACATGGGGACATGGCAGGGGATGTGGGGACATAGGGACATGGCAGAGGACGTGGGGATGTGGGGGCATGTGTGGGGACATGGGGACGTGGCAGGGGATGTGGGGACGTGGGTGAGGATAGGAACATGGGGACGTCGAAGGGGATGTGGGGACGTGGGGATGTGACAGGGGATGTGGGGACATGTGGACATGGATGAGGATGTGGGCATGGGGACATGTGTGGGGACAAGGATGGGGACATGGGGACATGGTGGGGGATGTGGGGATGTGGGGGACATAGGGAGATGGCAGAGGACATGGGGACATGTGTGGGGACGTGGGGACATGGCGGGGATGTGGGGACGTGGGTGAGGATAGGAACATGGGGACATGCATGGGGACATGGGGACATGGCAGGGGACATGGGGATGTGGGGATGTGGGGACATGGATGAGGATGTGGGCATGGGGACATGTGTGGGGACAAGGATGGGGACATGGGGACATGGCAGGGGATGTGGGGACATAGGGACATGGCAGGGGACGTGGGGACGTGGGGACATGGCAGGGGACATGCGGACATGGGAATGTAGGGATGAGGATGGGGACATGGGGACATGGGTGGGGACATGGATGAGGATGGGGACACGCATGGCGACAGGGGTGGTGGGGATGTGGGGACATAGGGACACGCAGAGGACATGGGGACATGGGGACATGGCAGGGGACATGGGGACATGGGAATGTAGGGATGAGGATGGGGACATGGGGACATGGGTGGGGACATGGATGAGGATGGGGACACGCATGGCGACAGGGGTGGGGACAGGGGACATGGCGGGGGACGTGGGGATACGGGGACATGGATGAGGACATGCATGGGGACACAGGGACACGCATGGGGACATGGGGACATGGATGAGGATGGGGACATGGGGACACAGATGGGGACATGTGGACAGGGATGAGGATGAGAACACAGGTGGGGACATGGGTGGGGACATGTAGACATGGGGATGTGAATGGGAACATGGAGATGTGGGGACATGGGGACATGGATGAGCATGGGGACATGGATGAGGATGGGGACATGGGGACACAGATGGGGACATGGGGACAGGGATGGGGATGGGGAAATGAATGGGGACGTAAATGGAGAGAGACATGGACGGTGACATGGGGATGTGGGGACATGGGTGGGGACATGGAGATGTGGATGAGAACACGGGGTTGGGGACAGGGGATGGGGACACGGGGACATGGATGAGGACATCAAAACATGGATAGGGACATGTGGCCATGGGGACAGGGCAAGAGAAGGACACAGGTGAGACAACAGCCAGGGAAGGAGGGCTGGCAGCAGAGAGAGGGGACATGGTGGCCTCATGGGGACAGGGACCATTGTATGGGGACAGGGACCATTGTATGGGGACAGGGACTGTGACATGGGGACAGGAACCATTGTATGGGTACAGGGACCGTGACATAGGGACAGGGACCATGCCATGGGGACAGGGACCGTGACATGGGGGCAGGAACCACTGCATGGGGACAGGAACCATTGTATGGGGACAGGAACCGTGACATAGGGACAGGGACCATGCCATGGGGACAGGGACCATTTTTTGGGGACAGGGACCGTGACATGGGGACAGGGACCGTGCCACGGGTGTGGTGACGCAGGCTGGGGACTGTCACACGTGGCAGGTGACCACCACACGTGGGCTGTGACCATCACACAAGCAGGACCCATCCCGGGGGTGTCCCCGGGGGTGTCCCCGGGGGTGTCCCCACGTGTCCCCAGGTGTCCCCAGCTACCTTCTTGTCCTGCAGGTCGGTGGAGAGCTCGTAGCTGTCGCTCAGAGCCTTCGGCCTCTTGCTCTCCTCCTCCTCCTCCTGCTTGCGCAGGGCCACGCTGGCGGGCTGGGGGGGCAGCCGGGGCCAGCCCACGCCCGGGGAGCCCCCCCCGGGGCCGCCCCCCGCGCCCCCCGGGCCTTGGGGCGCGGGCTGGGGGAGGCCCCGGTACGGGGGGGGTCTCCCGGGGCTGTCGGGCACCGGGCCCCCCCCCTCGCTGCCCGGGGCTTCGCCGTCCACGCTGCGGGGACACCGCGTCACCCCCACGTCGGGACCCCCCGGAGACCCCCAGCCCAGGACACCCCAAAACGCCACAAACCCTCCCCAGGACCCCCCAGACCTCCCTGGGACCCCCCAAAACCTCCCCGAGACCTCCACAGGTCCCCCTGAGACCCCTCGAAGAGTCTGGAGGCACCAAGGGGGGGGGGCCAGACAGACACACGGACGTGGGACACACGGACACGGGAACACCCGGACATGAGCCCTATGGGCATTGGGACACGGGGACGCACAGACACACAGACATTGGGGACATCTGGATACGGGGACCCAGGGACACACGGACACACAGATACGGGGGCGCATGGACACACGGACATTGGGGACATCTGGATACGGGGACACAGGGACACACGGACATGAGCCCTACGGGCATTGGGACACGGGGACGCACAGACACACAGACATTGGGGACATCTGGATACGGGGACACAGGGACACACGGACATTGGGGACACACGGACACAGATACGGGGGCGCATGGACACACGGACATGGGGATACAGGGACATGGGGACACAGAGACACACAGACACATGGACATGGGGACACAGACATGGGGACATTGGGACACAGGGACATGGGAACACATGAAAATGAGGACATAGGGACACACAGACACATGGACATTGGGGACACACAGACACACGGACACACGGACATGGGGATACAGGGACATGGGGACATTGGGACACACGGACATGGGGACATCGCCATATGGACATGGGGACACACAGACATGGGGATGCAGACATTGGGACAGGTGGACATGGAGACATCGGCCATATGGACATGGGGACACGCGGACATTGGGACACACAGACACACGGACATGGGGACACATGGACATGGGGACACGCGGATATTGGGACACACAGACATGGGGATACACAGACATGGGGATACACGGACACGGGGACAGGTGGACATGGGGACAGGGGGACATGGGGACATCGGCCATATGGACATGGGGACACGCGGACCTTGGGACACACAGACACACGGACATGGGGACACATGGACATGGGGCCCCGCGGATATTGGGACACACAGACATGGGGATACACAGACATGGGGATACACGGACACGGGGACAGGTGGACATGGGGACAGGGGGACATGGGGACATCGGCCATATGGACATGGGGACACGCGGACCTTGGGACACACAGACACACGGACATGGGGACACACGGACACACGGACAGGGGGACACACAGACATGGGGACACACGGACATGGGGTCACACAGACATGGGGACACACAGACATGGGGACAGGTGGACATGGGGACATCGGCCATATGGACATGGGGACACAGACAGGGGGACACACGGATATGGGAACACACAGACATGGGGACACACGGACATGGGGTCACACAGACATGGGGACACACGGACACACGGACATGGGGACACACAGACATGGGGACAGGTGGACATGGGGACATCAGCCATATGGACATGGGGACACACTGACACGGGGACACACGGACATGGGGACGCACGGACGCACGGACAGGGACGTACGTGCACGCACGGCCACGGGGGACACAGGGACAGACGCGTCCCCTCCCCCCCAGCCCCGCGGGGACCCAGCGCCGGAATTGGGGGGGGGAAGGGAGGGAGGG
>NW_024501315.1:25390-32042 GCF_017590055.1 Onychostruthus taczanowskii
CACCCCCCCCGGCACCGCCCCCTCCCCAAAATAGCGCGAGGAGGCGCCATGATGGAGGCGTTGCCATGGCAACCGCCCCCAAACTGCGGCCGGGAGAGGAGCGGGCGGCGCCTATGGAGGCTCTATAGGGGCCTGGGGACCCCCAGAGGGGCCTGGGGGCTCCATAGGGGCCTGTGGACCCCCAGAGGGGCCTGGGGTCTGCACGGCCTCTATAGAGATATATATGGACCCCTATAGAGCCCTGGGGTCTGCACGGCCCCTATGGGGATCTATATGGGCCCTATAGAGCCCTGGGGTCTGCACGGCCCCTATAGGGTCTATAGAGACCCAGGAGTTTGAATGGCTCCTGCATGGGCACCTATAGGGGTCTATATGGGCTCCATGGGGCCCTGGAGTCTGTGTGGCTCCTACAGGGATCTATATGGCCCTGTAGGGATCTATATTGACCCCATAGGGATCTATAGGCCCCATAGGGATCTATAGGCCCCTATAGGGATCTATACGGCCCCCATAGGGATCTATAGGCCCCACAGGTCCCCATGGCCCCATAGGGATCTATATGGCCCTGTAGGGACTGATATAGCCCCTATAGGTGCCCAGGGTCCCTATGGCCCCTATAGGGATCTATATGGCCCTATAGGGATCTATATTGACCCCATAGGGATCAATAGGCCCCATAGGGATCTATAGGGCCCCACAGGGATCTATAGGCCCCTTTAGGGATCTATAGGCCCCATAGGGATCTATATTGACCCCATAGGGATCTATATGGCCCCATAGGGATCTGTAGGCCCCACAGGGATCTGTAGGCCCCCATAGGTTCCCTATAGGGGGTGCAGGGGGGGAGGGGCGGCTCTTACCTGCGGGCGGGGGGAGGTTGGAGCAGCCAAAGCACCCAAGGGTGGCACCTGGAGGGGACAGGGACACACAGACAGGGACAGACGGACGGACACGGGACAGACAGGGGACACAGAGGGGACAGGGACACACAGACAGGGACAGACAGATGGACACGGGACAGACAGGGGACACAGAGGGACGGGGACACACAGACAGGGACAAACGGACGGACACGGGGACAGACAGGGGACACAGAGGGGACAGGGACAGGGGACAGACAGACGGACACGGGGACAGACAGGGGACACAGGGACAGACAGGGGACGCCGACAGGGGACAATGGACAGAGGGACACAGAGATGGACACAGGGACAGGGGACACAGAGGGGACAGGGACAGACAGACAGGGGACACAGGGACAGGGGACAGACAGATGGACACAGGGAGCGGGGACAGGGGGACACAGGGATGGACAGTGGGTGACCGGGACACACAGTGGGGACAGACGGACAGCAGGGACACTGGGGGACAGACGGACAGAGGGGACAGTGGGCAGGGGGTGGCAGAGGGGAGGGGACAGATGGCTACGGGTCACTGCGGTGGGATGGACAGACGGACAGACGGACACGGACAGACAGCGGGGGGCACGGACGGATGGAGTGGGGGGGGCACAGACGGACAGACGGGGGGGACACGGACGGACAGACGGACACGGGGGGGCAGGGGCAGACGGACACGGGGGGGACACGGGTGTCCGGGGGGGTTTTGGGGTGTCCGGGGGGCTCAGGGGGTGTCCGGGGGGGTTTTGGGGTGTCCGGGGGGCTCAGGGGGTGTCCGGTCCCTCGGCCCGGCCGGACTGACCGCTGCCCCTCCCCCCCTTTCCTGCCCTCCCCCCCCCCAAGTCCGGAAAGTCCAGGGCGGAATTCCGGCCCTGGGGACACTGGGGACAGGGAGGGGACAGGGACAGGGACATGGGGACAGGGACAGGGACAGGGACAGGGACAGGGAGGGGACAGAGGGGACATGGCCTGGGACAGGGACAGCAGAGTCACAGCCCGGCACAGGGACAGGGACACGAGGGGACAGGGACAGGAACAGCGGAGTGACAGCCCGGCACAGGGAGGGGACAGGGACAGGGAGGGGACAGGGAGGGGACACCGCCCGGCACACCCGGCCCTGGCACGGGGGTGCCACCACGGCATGGTGTCACGCACAGTGTCACGGGGCGGAATTCCGGCCCTGGGGACACTGGGGACAGGGAGGGGACAGGGACAGGGACATGGGGACAGGGACAGGGACAGGGAGGGGACAGAGGGGACATGGCCTGGGACAGGGACAGCAGAGTCACAGCCCGGCACAGGGACAGGGACACGAGGGGACAGGGACAGGAACAGCGGAGTGACAGCCCGGCACAGGGAGGGGACAGGGACAGGGAGGGGACAGGGAGGGGACACCGCCCGGCACACCCGGCCCTGGCACGGGGGTGCCACCACGGCATGGTGTCACGCACAGTGTCACACACGGTGTCACACGGTGTCACACAGTGTCACACACGGTGTCACACGCCCCGGCACAGCCCTCGCACAGGGGTCACAGCTGGTGTCACACCCTGGCACGGTGTCACACACGGTGTCACGCACAGTGTCACACACGGTGTCACACACGGTGTCACACAGTGTCACACGGTGTCACACAGAGTGTCACACACGGTGTCACACACCGTGTCACACGGTGTCACACACGGGGTCACGCACAGTGTCACACACGGTGTCACACGCCCCGGCACAGCCCTCGCGAAGGGGTCACAGCTGGTGTCACGCCCTGGCACGGTGTCACACGCGGTGTCACATGCAGTGTCACGGTGTCACATGTGGTGTCACGCGCAGTGTCACACGGTGTCACATGAGGGTGGGACACCCTGGCAGTGTCACACTCGTGTCACATGCACTGTCACACACAGTGTCACACTCGTGTCACACTCGTGTCACGTGCTCTTGCACAGGGGTGACAGGTGGCTGTCCCCTCCTGGCACGGTGTCACCACTGTCACCTGCTCCTGCCCGGGGGGGCACAGGGTGTCACACACACAATGTCACACAGTCACATGGTGTCACACGGTGTCACACACACAATGTCACACACTGTGTCACACGCAGAGTCACGTGACATCACAGCCGGTGTCACACGGTGTCACACACTGACACACACGATGTCACACCCAGTGCCACACCCGCTGTCACACGATGTCACCCGGTGCCACCCTCGCACACCGGCGCAGCCCGCGGTGTCCCCCCGTCCTGTCCCTGTCCCTGTCCCTGTCACCCGCCCTGGCGCTGTCACACCCCCGGCCCGGCCCCTCCCCCACCCCCGGGGGAATTTTGGGGCCATTTCGGCTTTTTTTTGGGGGGGGGGGGTTTGGTCCCGTTACCACGGCAACGCCCCCCCCGTGTCGCCTCCCCGGCGCTGTCCCCGCTGTCACGGTTACCACGGCAACGCCGCCCGCCACCCGCGCGGCCCCGCCTGTCGCGACATGACGCGTGGCCACGCTGTCGCACCGCGGGCCCGCCCTGTCGCGACGCGTCAGCGCCGCTGTGACACGCCAGCCCTGTCGCGACACGCCGCGGGCTGCCCTGATATATCGGCCCTGTCGCGATATATCGGCCCTGTCGCGACACACCGGCTCCATCGCGGCGTGTCGGAGCTGTCGCGACATGCGGGGGTGGGGGGACGGCGGGACGGAGCGGCGCTGTCGCGACAGAACGGCGCTGTCGCGACTCACCTGCCACCCCCCACCCCGGGGAAGGGACCCAGGCGTCCGGGCTCCAGCCCCACCCCAGCTCCATTCCGAGCCTTTTTTCCACCATAATCCCAGTTTTTTTCCCTGGATCAGCTCCTGGAGCCACCAGGAGCCTCCCAATCCTCAAAACTCCAGGACAGCTCCCCCCTCCCCAAAACCCCCCCGGTGTCCCCAGCTCTGTCCCCAGGTGCCCCCGGACAGACAGACGGTGCCGGGGGGCTCTGACGTCACGCCCCTCCCCCCCCGCGGGTCCCGCACCTGCTCCTCCCCCCCAGGGGGGCCGGATTTGGGAGGGGCCGCATCCAAAAAATCCCGATTTGGGGAATTCCAGATCCACAAATCCCCGGTTTTGGGAAGTCCCAAATCCCAAAAATCCCAGATTTTGGGAATCCTGGATCCCCAAATCCCCAATTTTGGGAAGTCCCAAATCCCACAAATCCCAGATTTTGGGAATCCCGGATCCCCAAATCCCCGATTTTGGGAAGTTCCAAATCCCACCAATCCCCAATTTTGGGAAGTGACAAATCCCACAAATCCCAGATTTTGGGAATCCCGGATCCTCAAATCCCGGATTTTGGGAAGTTCCGAAACCCACAAATCCCGGATTTTGAGGAGGGAATCCCCAATCCCACAAATCCCCGATTTTGGGAATAGTGAATCCTACAAATCCCCGATTTTGGAGGGTGGAAAAGAGGAGTCCCTGATCCCAAATCCCCGATTTTGGGAAGGGAATCCCAAATCCCACAAATCCTGGATTTTGTGAATCCCTAATCCCACAAATCCCAGATTTCGGGAATCCTGAATCCCACAAATCCTGGATTTTGTGAATCCCTAATCCCACAAATCCCAGATTTCGGGAATCCTGAATCCCACAAACCCCCAAATTTGGGAATCCCAAATCCCACAAATCCCCGATTTTGGGAAGGGAATCCCGATTCCTCAACTCCCCGATTCTGGGAATCCCAAATGCCACAAACCCCTGATTTTTGGGAGGGAATCCCGAACTCCCAAATCCCCAATTTTGGAGGGTTGGAGGGAGGAATCCCCGACCCCAAATCCCGGATTTTGGGAATCCCAGCTCCCCAAACCCCAGGTTTTGGTGGGAGTCCCATAGTCTGCATTCCCAAATCCCCGATTTTGGGGCTGTGTTCCTGAACCCCTGATCCTCGATTTTGGGGGGATGTTCCTGAATCCCCCTAACCCAGTCCCGGATTTCAGGGCCACTCCCGATCCCAAATCCCGGATTTTGGGGCTGTTACCATTCCCAATCCCTGATTTTTGGCCTATTCCTGACTCCATTTTTTGGGGCCATCCCCCAATCCCCAGTCACATTTTTTAGGGCCATTTCCCACCCCAATCCCGTTTTTTAGGGCCACTCCCACTCCAATCCTATTTTTTTGGCACCGTCCCCCACCCCAACCCCGATTTTAGGGTCATTCCCCGCCCCAATCCCGTTTTTTGGGGCCATTCCTGATTCTGTTTTTTGGGGCCATTCCCCAATTCCCAATCCTGTTTTTTGGGGCCATTCCTGATTCTGTTTTTTGGGGCCGTCCCCCACCCCAATCCCGATTTTTGGGGCCATTCCTGATTCTGGTTTTTGGGGCTGTCCCCCAATCCCCAATCCCGATTTTTGCCCCCATCCCCCGCCCCAATCCCGTTTTTTGCCCCATCCCCTCCCCCCAATCCCGATTTTTGCCCCATCCCCTCACCCCAATCCCGGTTTTTGCCCCCTCCCCCGCCCCAATCCCGATTTTTGCCCCGGCCCCGCCCCGGCCCGGTTGTGCCCGGCCCGGGCCGTACTTGCGCTGCAGGGTGGTGGCCGGGCTGGTGCTGGCGCTGGTGCTGTGCCCCCCGCCGGGGCTGGAGCTGCGGGAGGGGCCGCGGCTGAGCGGCCCCCGCGCCCAGTCCCGCTCCCAGCAGCTCCCGTAGTGCCCGTCCCGGGCCCGGAACGGCCCCTCCCGCTCCAGCCGCGCCGGGTACTGCCCGTCCCGCTCCGGGTACGGCCCCTCGCGCTCCAGCCGGGCCGGGTACGGTCCCTCTCGGTCCATCCGGGTGGAATACTGTCCGTCCTGCTCCATCCTGCCCGGGTACTGCCCGTCCTGCTCCATCCTGCCCGGGTACTGCCCCTCTCGCTCCAGGTGCGGCTGGTACTGGAGGTCCCGCTCCAGGCAGCCGTGGAACTGCCCCTCCTGCTCCATGCGGGCCGCGTAGGGCCCGTCCCGCTCGGCTCGGCTCAGGTAGGGTCTGTCCCGCTCCTTTCGGCTCGGGTAGGGCCGTTCGTGCTCGGCTCGCCCCGCGTAGGGTCCGTCCCGCTCGCTCAGCGCCTCGAAGGGCGCGTCCCGCTCCAGGTGCGCGGGGTAGGGCCGCTCCCGCTCCAGGTGCTCGGGGTAGGTCCCGTCGTGCTCCAGGTGCTCGGGGTAGGTCCCGTCGCGCTCCAGGTGAGCCGGGTACGCCCCGTCGGGGTCGCCGTGGCTCGGGTAGGGCAGCTCGGGGTCCTCGTAGAGCCCCTCGGCCTCCAGGTGGTTCTGGTACTGACCCTCGGGGTCCACGTGGCCCTGGGGACACGGGGGGGACACGGGGCTGGCACCGCGGGCAGGGCAGGGATGGGTCTGGGCATGGATGGGACCCCCAGAGCCGGGAGGGATGGCCCTGGGACCCCCAGCTCGGTCTGGGCATGGATGGGACCCCCTGACCTGGGATGGGTGGTCCTGGGACCCCCAGCTCGGTCTGGGCATCCCTGACACCCCTTTGGGGGTCCTGAGATCCCTATCCTGGTCCAGACATCCCTGAGACCCCCCTGACCCAGGATGGGTCGCCCTGGGACCCCTGCCCTAGTTCAGACAGTCCTGGGACCCCTGGGACCCCCGACCCAATCCCACAAGGTCCGGGACCCCCTGCCCTGCCCCAAAGACCCTGGGACCCCCAGCTGGGCCCACATGGGACCCCCGTGACCCTGCCCTATATGGCCCTGAGACCCCCCCCAAACATGTTCTCTATGTGAGACCCCCCCCGACCC
>NW_024501315.1:32430-32723 GCF_017590055.1 Onychostruthus taczanowskii
TACCCCCAAACCCCCCACATGTCCCATATCCCCCCGGCCCCTCCGCAGCTGACCGGGTGGCGGGGGGCGGCGGGGCCCCCCCCGCGCTGCCGCAGGTGCCGGTTCTCGCGGGCCAGGCGCTGCAGCTGCCCCTCGAGCTGCGCGATGCGGCGGCGCTGCGAGGCCAGGAGATGTCGCTGGGTCGCGATGATCCGGTTCAGCTCCAGCAGGTACTCCACAGCGCGGTCGGGGGGCTCGGAACCCCCCGGGGGGGCCCCGCCGCCCCCCGCGCCCTCCATCCCCCCGGGAAGGAA
>NW_024501316.1:0-822 GCF_017590055.1 Onychostruthus taczanowskii
TTTTTTCCCAATTTTCCCCATTTTTTTTTCTTGATTTTTTGTGATTTTTTCCCATAATTTTCCCTTTTTTATCTTGATTTTTTCCAATTTTTCCCTGGTTTTTTTCCCTGATTTTCCCCCTGATTTTCCCAGATTTTTTCCCAGATTTTTCCCAATTATTTCCAATTTTCCCCAATTTCTTCCTCTGATATTTCCTGATTTTTCCCAATTTTCCCCTGATTTCCCCCATTTTTTCCTGATTTCTCCCAAATTTTAATGATTTTCCAACTTACCCCAGATCTTTTCTGACTTTTTCCTGATTTTCCCCAAATTTCCCCCAATTTCTTCCTGATTTTTTCCTTATTTCCCCCCAATTTTTTCCTGATATTTCATAATTTTTTCCCCAATTATTTCCAATTTTTCCCTGATTTTTCCTCTATTTTTCCCCATTTTTTTCTGCTTTTTTTTCTGCTTTTCTCCTGCAATCCCAGACTTTCCCACTTCTTTTCCCCAATTTTCCCAATTTTCCCCCCAAAATCCCAATTTCCCCTACCAAATTCCCATTTTTATGTCCAAAATCCCAATTTTCCCCAAAATCCCAATTTTCCCTCCCAAATCCCAATTTTCCCCCCCAAATTCCCAATTTTCCCTCCCAAATCCCAATTTTCCCTCCCAAATTCCCATTTTTATGCCCAAATTCCCAATTTTCCCACCCAAATTCCCAATTTCCCCTCCCAAATTCCCATTTTTATGTCCAAAATTCCCAATTTTCCCTCCCAAATCCCAATTTTCCCCTCCCAAATCCCAATTCCCCCCCCCAAATTCCCATTTTTATGTCCAAAA
>NW_024501317.1:0-821 GCF_017590055.1 Onychostruthus taczanowskii
CCCCCAAATTCCCCCCAAATCCCCCCCCCAAACCCCAAAATTCCCCGAATCCCCCCGAATTCCGGGGCGTTCCGGAAGGTTCCGCACCCAGGGTGAGCTCCAGGCACAGCCCCTCCCCCTCGCGCAGGGGGCGGGGCAAGGCCACGCCCACGTGGAAGCGCTGCCCCCGCCGCACCACCAGGGGGCGCCAGGCGAATTCCTGGGTGTGGTGAGCGACGCGATTGGCCGAGGAGCCGGGGCGGAGCCACACGGGAGCCAATAGGCCTGCGAGGAGAGGGGGGAAGGGGCGGGGCTTAGCGCTGGCGGCCATCTTGGAGGGGGGAAATGGCGGATTTGGGGTTTTTGGAGGGGAAAGGGTTAAAAGTTGATGTTGAATGGGGAGGAAAATGGGTTAAAGTGGTTAAAAATGGAACCCAAAATTGCCTAAAATTCCCACAAAATCCCCCAAAAATTCCATTTAAAAAACCTAAAAAATCCACCCAAAAATCCCCTAAAATTCCCCCCAAAATCCCTCCATAAATCCCCTAAAATACCCCCAAAAATCCCCTAAAATTCCATAAAAATCCCCCCAAAAAATTCCCCAAAAAATCCAAAAAAATTCCCCCAAAAAATCTCCCCAAAAAACAAAAAAAAATCCCAAAAATTCCCTAAAAGTTCCTTCCAAAATTCCCCCAAAATCCCCCAAAATTCCATAAAAAAAACCCAAAAAAATTCCCCCAAAAATCTCCCCAAAAAACCCCCCCAAAATCCCCAAAAATTCCACAAAAATCTCCCCAAAAATCCTTTAAAATTCACCAAAAATCCCCCCAAAAAACCAAAAA
>NW_024501318.1:0-820 GCF_017590055.1 Onychostruthus taczanowskii
ACACCCTAAAACACCGCAAAAATCCCAAAACACCCCAAAATTACCCAAAATGCCCGAAAACGCCCCAAATCACGCCAAAACGCCCCAAAACACCCCAAAATATCCCATAACACCCAAAAACACCCTAAAATACCCCAAAACACCCCAAAACAGCCTAAAAGACCCCACAACACCCCAAAACACCCCAAATTGCCCCAAAACACCCCAAAATTACCCCAAAACACCCCAAAATACCCCAAAACACCCCAAATTGCCCAAAACACCATAAAACACCCCAAAATTACCCAAAATACCCCAAAACACCCTAAAACACCCCAAAATTACCTCAAAACACCATAAAACACCCCAAAATTACCCCAAAACACCTCAAAAGACCCCAAGTTGCCCAAAAACACCCCAATACACGCGAAAACACCCCAAAATATCCCAAAACGCCCCAACTTGCCCCAAAACACCCCAAAACACCCCAAAATTACCCCAAAACACCCTAAAACACCCCAAAATATCCCAAAATACCCCAAGTTGCCCAAAAACACCCCAAAACACTCCAAAACACCCCAAATTGCCCAAAAACACCCCGAAAACACCCCAAAATATCCCAAAATACCCCAAATTGCCCAAAAACACCCCAAAACACTCCAAAACACCCCAAATTGCCCAAAAACACCCCAAAACACCCGAAAACACCCTACAACACCCCAAAATACCCCAAAAACACTCCAACTTGCCTCAAAACACCCCAAAACACCCCAAATTACCCCAAAACACCCCAAATTGCCCCAAAAGTTGCCCAAAAAACACCCCAAAACACTCCAAAATA
>NW_024501319.1:0-820 GCF_017590055.1 Onychostruthus taczanowskii
ATGGCCATTTTGGGGTTTCCATGGTCCCTGGGGGTCTCCATGGTCATGGTTGGGGTCTCCATGATCTCTGTGGCCAATTTTGGGGTCATTATGATCATTTTTGGGGTCTCCATGGCCAATTTTGGGGTCTCCGTGGCCAATTTTGGGGTCTCTGTGGCCAATTTTGGGGTCTCTGTGGCCAATTCTGGGGGCTCCATGATCATTTTTGGGGTCTCCGTGGTTGATGGGGTCTTCGTGGTCCTTAGTGGGGTCTCTGTGGGCATTTTGGGGTCTCCATGCTCTTTGGGTTGTCTCCATGGCCAATTTTGGGGTCTCCATGGCCAATTTTGGGGTTCCCATGATCATTTTTGGGGTCTCCATGGTTGGTTTGGGGTTCCCATGACCATCGAGGTTCCGTGCGGTCCCTGGGGGTCTCAGTGGTCGTTGTTGGGGTCTCTGCGGCCAATTTTGGGGTCTCCATGACACATTTTGGGGTCTCCATGGCAAATTTTGGGGTCTCCGTGGCCATTTTGGGGTCTCCATGGCCAATTTTGGGGTCTCCATGGCCAATTTTGGGGTTCCCATGATCATTTTTGGGGTCTCCATGGTTGGTTTGGGGTTCCCATCGAGGTTCCGTGCGGTCCCTGGGGGTCTCAGTGGTCATTGCTGGGTCTCCATGGATAATTTTGGGGTCTCCGTGCCCAATTTTGGGGTCTCCATGGCTGTTGGGGGTCCTAATGGTCCTGGGGGATCTCCATGATCTCTGTGGCAAATTTTGGGGTCTCCATGGTCCATGGGGGTCTCCATAGCCTTAGTTGGGGTCTCCGTGGTCTCTGTGGCC
>NW_024501320.1:0-820 GCF_017590055.1 Onychostruthus taczanowskii
GGGGGATACTGGGATTGTACTGGGAGGAACTGGGATGGAACCAGGAGGGGTTGGGGGGATACTGGGATGGACTGGGAGGTGTTGGGTGATACTGGGTGATACTGGGGGATACTGGGGTGGACTGGGAGGGACTGGGGGGACACTGGGATTGTACTGGGAGGGGTTGGATGATACTGGGATTGCACTGGGATTGTACTGGGAGGGAACTGGGGATACTGGGGGGAACTGGGGGGAACTGGGAGGGACTGGGGTGTGCAGGGATTATACTGGGAGGGCACAGGGAGGGGTTGGGGGATACTGGGAAGGACTGGGAGGGACTGGGGACCACTGGGATTATACTGGGAGAGCACTGGGGGCACTGGGAAGGCGCCGGTGGTCACTGGTGGTTACTGGTTTGCACTGGTTTGAACTGTCGGTCGCTGGTCTGTACTGGTCTGTACTGGTCCATACTGGTTTATACTGTTTTATACTGGTTTGCAGTGGCGGTTGCTGGTCCATATTGGTCCGTACTGGTTCATACTGGTCTATACTGGTTTGCAGCAGTGGTTGCTGGTTGTTACTGGTCCATACTGGTTTATACTGGTTTGCAGTGGCAGTCGCTGGTCTATACTGGTCCGTACCGGTCCGTACTGGTCTATACTGGTCTGCACTGGTCTGTACCGGTCCATACTGGTCCATACTGGTTTAATCTGGTTTATACTGGTTTGCAGTAGCGGTCGCTGGTTGTTACTGGTCCGTACTGGTCCGTGCTGGTCTATACTGGTCTGTGCTGGTCCGTACCGGTCCGTGCTGATCTATACTGGTCCGTACTGGTCTATAC
>NW_024501321.1:0-820 GCF_017590055.1 Onychostruthus taczanowskii
CCTGTCCCTCTCACCTGTCCCCAGGTGATTTTCCGGCTCACTCTGGACGTTCCCCCGGATGCCGAACTCGGGGACAAACTGCAGGTGACGGCCGAGAGCACCAGGTGAGCTGGGCCAGGTGAGACAGGGGAGGGACAGGTGAGACAGGTGAGACAGGTGAGGGACAGGTGAGAGACAGGGGAGAGACAGGTGAGACAGGGGAACAGGTGAGAGACAGGGGAGAGACAGGTGAGGGACAGGTGAGACAGGTGAGAGACAGGGGAGGGACAGGTGAGAGACAGGGGAGACAGGTGAGAGAGGTGAGAGACAGGTGAGAGACAGGTGAGACAGGTGAGAGACAGGTGAGACAGGTGAGACAGGTGAGACAGGTGAGAGACAGGTGAGACAGGTGAGCCCTGCTGAGCCCAGGTGAGCCCAGGGGAGCCCAGGTGAGCTCGCCCAGGTGACCCCGCCCTGTCCCCGCAGTGCCAATGGCGGCGAAGGTGGGCGGAGCCAGAGCGCGACGATCCCGGTCAGGTACCAGGTGTTCCTGGTGATTGACAGGTGAGGCACAGGGTGGGGGTCACCTGGGGGCGTCACACCTGTGTGACATCACCTGTGTGACCTGTGTCACACCTGTGTGACGTCACCTGTCTCTCACCTGTCCCGCAGTGCCCCCGACTCCACGCGGTACCTGAACCTGAGCACGACGGGAGCCCCTCCCCCCTCGGCGCCCGTCACCCACCACTACCAGGTGAGCTCACCTGTGTGACGTCACCTGCGTCACCTGTGTGACGTCACCTGTGTGATGTCACCTGTGTGACGTCATCTGTCACCTGTC
>NW_024501322.1:0-820 GCF_017590055.1 Onychostruthus taczanowskii
GTCCCCAGGTGTCCCCAGGGGTGTCCCGGGTGTGACCCCAACTGTCCCAAGCTGTCCCCAGGTGACCCTCAATGACTCCAGGTGTCCCCAGCTGTCCCCAGGTGTGACCCAGGTGTGTCCCCAGCTGTCCCCAAGTGACCCTGAATGTCCCCAGCTGTCCCCAGGTGACCCTCAATGACCCCAGGTGTCCCCTGGGGTGTCCTCATGCGTCCCTTTGTGTCCCCTTTGTGTCCCCAGGTGTCCCTAGGGGTGTCCCCAGGTGTGTCCCCAGGGGTCTCCAGGTGTCCCTGAATGTCCCCAAGTGACCCTGAATGTCCCCAGGTGTCCCCAGCTGTCCCCAAGTGTGTCCCCAGGTGTCCCCTGGGGTGTCCTCATGTGTCCCTTTGTGTCCCCAACTGTCCCCAGGTGTCCCCAGGTGTCCCTAGCGGTGTCCCCAGGGGTCTCCAGGTGTCCCCAACTGCCCCCACGTGTCCCCAGGTGACCCTGAATGTCTCCAGGTGTCCCCTTTGTGTCCCCAGCTGTCCCCAGGTGTCCCCAGGTGTCCCTCAATGAACCCCAGGTGTGATCGAGGTGTCCCCAAGTGACCCTGAATGTCCCCAAGTGACCTCAGGTATCCCAAAGTGTCCCTGAATGTCCCCAGGTGTCCCCGAATGTCCCCAACTGTCCCCAAGTATGACCTCAGGTGTCCCCAGGTGTGTCCCCAGGGGTCCCCAACTGTCCCCAGGTGTCCCCAGGTGACCCTGAATGAACCCCAGGTGTGATCCAGGTGTCCCCAACTGCCCCCAGGTGTGATCCAGGTGTCCCCAAGTGTCCCTTTGTG
>NW_024501323.1:0-819 GCF_017590055.1 Onychostruthus taczanowskii
GGGATTTGGGACAATTTTGAGGGGTTGGGGACAATTTGGGGAAAATTTTGGGGGCGATTTCAGCATTTTGAGGATATTTTGGGGACATTTGGGGACAATTTCAGCATTTTGGGACAATTTGGGGGTGATTTTGGGGGATTTGGGACAATTGGGGGGGGTGGGGGACAATTTTGGGGACATTTGGGGACAATTTCAGCATTTTGGGACAATTTGGGGGTGATTTTGGGGGATTTGGGACAATTGGGGGGGGTGGGGGACAATTTTGGGGACATTTGGGGACAATTTCAGCATTTTGGGACAATTTGGGGGTGATTTTGGGGGATTTGGGACAATTGGGGGGGGTGGGGGACAATTTTGGGGACATTTGGGGACAATTTCAGCATTTTGGGACAATTTGGGGGTGATTTTGGGGGGTTGGGGACAATTTGGGGGCGATTTCAGCCTTTGGGGCAATTTGGGGACAATTTTGGGGACAATTTGGGGACGATTTCAGAATTCTGAGACAATTTGGGGACAATTTTGGGGGATTTGGGACAATTTGTGGGGGTTGGGGACAATTTGAGGACAATTTTGGGGGGGTTTGGGACCATTTTGAGGGGTTGGGGACAATTTGAGGGATTTGGGACAATTTGGGGACAATTTGGGGGGGTTGGGACAATTTGGGGACAATTTTGGGGACAATTTGGGGACAATTTTGGGGGATTTGGGACAATTTGGGGGGATTTGGGACAATTTTGGGGGGTTTGGGGACAATTTGGGGGCTATTTTGGGGCAATTTCATCATTTTGGGACAATTTGGGGACAATTTAGGGGCTTGGG
>NW_024501324.1:0-819 GCF_017590055.1 Onychostruthus taczanowskii
CGCGGGCGGCCCCGCGGCGCGGAAGGCCCCCCGGGCGCCGGGGCCGCTGTCATGGCGGCGGGGCCGCTGCCGGTCCTGGTTCTCCTCCCGGTCCTGGTCCTGCTGCCTTTGGCCGCCGCCGTCTACGAGGACCAAGTGGGCAAGTTCGACTGGTGAGCGCCGGGGCCCCGCCGGGTTGGGTCCCCGCTCCCGCGGACAGGCCCCGCGCCCGCCGCGCCGCTGCCGCCCCGGTCCCATTTCGGCGGCGCTGCCGTTCCCTCTCGCAGGAGGCAGCAGTACGTGGGGAAGCTCAAGTTCGCCTCCTTGGAGGCCTCGCAGGGCTCGAAGAAGCTCGTTGTGGCTACGGAGGAGAACGTGGTGGCCGCCCTGAACTCGCGGAGCGGCGAAATCCGTGAGTGCGGCCGCGTCGCGGGTCACCGCGGTGCCGGTGCCTCTCCGGGAAGGCTAACGCTGTGTGCGGGCCTGGCGGAGGGCTCGGCCGGCAGCTCAGAGCCCTGCCTGAGGGCCGGCTCGGTGAGCAGCCCGCTTTAAGCACTGCTAGTAACGCAGGGACGCCTTTGCGGCACAAACGCCCTCTCCCTTGCTCTGTCTCTCGCAGTGTGGCGCCATGTGGACAAGGGCACCCCGGAAGGAGCCGTCGATGCCATGCTGATCCATGGGCAGGGTAAGGGCTGTGGCAGATGAGTGATGCCGCGGTTGACTCTCACAATTAACAGACAAATGTTACGTATGTATGTTAAGAAATTTCATAGACTTATAGTTATGTTTTACCACCTGACGTTGTTGTCAAGGGACAGCCAGGGTTGGGACATTTGGGAG
>NW_024501325.1:0-828 GCF_017590055.1 Onychostruthus taczanowskii
GTATTTTAAAGGAGGTCCATTGCCTGTCTGTACTAATTGTGTTTGTGCTTCAGTTGTTGAATGGTGCTTCTGAGTGTTACTGACAAGCAAATAATGCTCAGAAAGTGTTAATAGGTTTAATAAATTTAGAACCAAGTAAATGAAACTTGAGTTTTCATTTTTAAGAGTACTATTGCAATAAATGCCACATACCTCAGTGAGAGGCACCAATTGCAATTGAGCTATATTTTGGTATTTGAGGAAATGTGCCTGTCAAACTATCATAATAGAATTGCTAAAGGCAGTGTGATTTAAAGAGTAGTGGTGATATTAATAAAGGGTTAAAGCAGCATTGTGGTCATTTATATTGAAATACAGAAGGTCCCTTGGGAGCTCTAATTGTGCTGGTAAACTTCATCGTGTTAGGTAAACCTGAACTCCTGAGTGACCCAGCTGTGGTGTTAGATTTTGATGGCAGAGCTCTGTTGCAAGAGTTTCAAAGTATGTGGTGGTGTAAATATATTTGAGTGTTTTCTTCAATGGGAAGACAGTGTTCATCTCTGCCTTGTCTCCCTCAGTTCCTAAAGGACTTGTCAGTATGAGTCTGATATAGACAGCAGTGAAAAGAAATCACATCAGAAGATGTATTAAATACCACATGGTGGTGGTTAGTGATGCATTTCTTGCTTCCTTTCACATTTTCTGTTTGCATTAGCAGCTGAGATATTCATGGGGAAAGGAATCCTCGCTGTTGTTCCTGGCTTTTGGTATCATGTCTGGAAAGCTGCTTTTGGGTACTGGGAGAAGGAATCACAGAGTCAGAGAATGGGTCAGGCTGGAAGGGACCTC
>NW_024501326.1:0-32660 GCF_017590055.1 Onychostruthus taczanowskii
CTCCACGCGCTTTCCCACATAATATATTCTGTGGGATTCAAGAGACATGAAAAAAGCCGCCGCAGATCCGCAGGGGTGACCACCGAGTCGGAGAGTGTGGCCCTCAGGATTCCCCGGAAGTATTCGCTCTCCCGGGAGTAATCCTTTTGGGCCTTACACAGCTCCTTGATGGTTTGGTGTGGGAACGGGGTCCATTGGACCTGGGCTGCTCCCTCCCTCTCCGGATGGTAAGTGACCGGAGCCGCCGATATAACAGGAATTGGCTCCGGGCCCCGGGCCCCGCCCCCCCCCAGCACCCGCTTGAGCGTGGGAACCGGAAGGGGGAGCGTGGGAACCGGAACTGGGAGAGGAAGGGGTGTGGCCGGGGATGGGGGCGGAGACAGGTGGTACTTTCGTCTCCGCCTCCAGGGCGTGGTAGGAGGGCGGAACCGATACCGGAGGAGGAGGAGTCGCGGAGGGAGGAGAAATGGGAGGAGACGGGGGTGGGGCGGTAGGAAAGGCAGAGGAGGGGTAAGGGGAGGAGTTAGGGAAATTGAAGGGGTTGTTCCGGGAGCGAAAAGGATTGTGGGGAGAAGAAAGGTTTTTGGCGGGACACGCCATGCGGTCCCCGCCATTTTGAGCTCCACAGGAGCCATTATGGGGAAAATCAGAGGATGGGAGATTGAACTTAACTGAACGCTTAGAAACTGGGGACTTACGAACTGGGGAAAAAGGGGAACAGGGAGAATCCCGAGGAGTTTGGCCAGAACTCCTCAGGCGGGGGGTTTGGGATTTTTGAGGAGAGCCAGGGAGATGGTAAAGACCCTGCGCGGTGCTGTCGCGGTCTGCCCCCCTCAAAATCCCAGTTTTCGGGAGAGAGGGAGAGGGAGAAGAGGTGGTATGGGGAGAACGTGGCAAACTGGGGTTCAAACTGTTCTGGGATGGCTGCCTCCTCAGTTCCACACGAGATTTTAGAATTTTCCGAATTTGTAAGCTCCAAAACGTGATTTTTGAAAGTGAAGAATCCCCTGACCGGCCCAGTTCATCTAATTTAGTACAAACCCGGGTCCAGAATTGATAATCAATAATTTGGTCAGGGGATACTTCCGGGAACTGAGAAAACAGCCATGCCGTAAGCTTCTTTATTTCTTGTTTTTTAAATTTTTCCACCCCCCCACTAACGAGGACACCCGCAACTTGGATATAAAGTCTCTTTTGAGTCGCCAAAAAACGCGCACCCATGTTTAAGGTATTAAAAAGCGGCGACTCAATCCACCCGCTACCCGGAGAAAAATGAAAAATGAAAAGCGAAAAGGGGGACCTCCCACCGAGCCCTGCCGCCGGACTATGCCGGCAAGGGCCTGCGCAGTAGAAAAAGGACCGAGCGAAACGGTCAGAAAAGTTAAAAAGGCAGGGCAGAGAAAGAAGGGAACGGGAAAAAGGACTTACGTTCGGCGGAGGTCGAAAAGAAATCCGGGGCGAGTGGCTCCTGTGGTGGGATCGACTCCGTGGGTGCCTGGAGCTGCCGATCCCGGTCCCCTGGGAGCGCCACCCACCAAAAAGGGGTCTGCTCTACCAGGGGTAGCTTGACGGCCAAAGAGGACTTGCCGGAGTTCCAGAGGGTAGAGCCCAATGGTTCCGGGATCCTCGCCCGTGGCGGCGGCTGACCTTAAGGTGTGTCCCGGCTAGCTGCGGCCAGCACCGCCGGCAGCACGGGGGCACTCTCCCGATCCGGGGCTCGGTCAGGGGAGCGCCTAAGGCTTTCGCCTTAAGGGACGAGGATCCGCGGCTGAGAGAGAGTTAAAGGGCTGCCAACCCACAGGAGGAGAAAGAAGAGACGGACTCCAGAGGTGGTGCAATCCGGGTTTAATGCCCAGGGGAGCCACAAGCTGGAGAATCCTTCAACTGGGCTCCGACCGGGGTTTTTAAAGCGGGGCAGATACAGAGAACAAGGGTGGTCTCCAGCAAATCACATTACAGGTGGGAGTGGTGAGAGGATAATAGGCATGTAGGAAAACCAATGGAGGAAGAGCAGGGGAGGAGTCCTGGCCCCTGATCCAATCACTTGATGCCCAGGGTGGAAGATTCTAGATAGAAGGGCTGGGGCACCGAGTGACAGACAGGGAACCAGGGAGGGACTGAGGGAATTGATACAAAGGTTGCTAGGGGTAACAGGGAGGGGAGAGGTGACAGACAGGGCGATCAAGGAGAGAGAGCCAGGGCAGAACCATTACAACTTACGGGGGTACAAGGAACAAACCAAATCAGCATATAATATAACAAAACACAATACAACAGACACTGTTTGATTTAAAGGAGAAATTTAATTGGTTCAATTAAGTGGAAACAAAAGTTTTTTAATTCTGTGATTCTACTGAAAAGAATTTGAACAAGATGATTTAGTAATCAGGGATGTGTTTTCTCATTCCTGATGTCGTTGGACCTATTCTACCCCTAACATTGCCATTTTATACAATCAACATGGATGCTCCTGGGCCTTTTGTGTTAAAAAAAACAATGCAAATGCAAATGACTGACTCCCTAAATAAATGTGTTTGCCTCTTGAAAATCGGTCAACATTCATCTCTTTCTATAAGCGTCTGGATATGCAGCAGTAAAAAAAATTTGTAGTACCTCAACAGCTGATCCATCCGTCACTAAATTGAGGAGGAATGATAGATCTGAAGTGTTCTAAGAACTCGGTACTTCTAAACTACTTTTCTTGCATCTTGCTGCCTTGATGGGACCAGTACTGTAGGGAAAATTAGTGTTGTAGGAAATCCAGGAGCCACTGAAGTCACTTCCAGGGGGAGCAATGGGGGAAGACACAAGACCTTTATATTTAGTAGATTTGAGTGGCTGTCAAGTTATACTGCTCTACTGATTACTTCGGATATAAAATCAGTAGTTCTCTTGGAAATTAATTAATTCAAAGTTTAAGAATATTTTGGGCTAAGTATTTACTCATAGCAAAAATGAGCCAGGTGTTCAAGAGCAATTGCCGTAACATAAACACTTCAAAAATAATTAAATGCAAGGCATTCTTAAAAAGGATACTAAATCTTTACTATATTTATCAAGGACTAAAGATAATTTCCTGTGTTCTCATGAAAAGGTATGTTCTTGTCACTGACTGTATTCAACTACTTAATTTTAATCTGCCCAAAGAAATTTTTCAGAAAGAAAAGGTTTTTTGAATGTCTGACGTGACTTTAGTCTTTGTTTTATAAGCTCCCGCCTCCTGATGTGCAACCTTAGAAATATCTCCATACAAGAAGAACCCTAACTCTGCATTTATTCCAGGAATGTAGGCTTAAAAATACCTTTAATGGTAACTGCTTAGTTGCAACCACAAAGAAAAAAGTTCTACAGATTTTTGCCATACATTATTTATACTACTTTTTCAATAGGTGTATAAACTACAGAACAATTTTTACCAACTTCTATTTAGAAATTATGAATCTCCTTTCCAATATTCTGTTCAGTTATGGCTGACAGTGTAAGGAATGATTGCATGGAGTAGACTTCTTGACAAACAATAATCTTTCAAATTGTCATTTTATAAAGCAGAAAGTCTACAAAGCATTGATGCAGATTAATAATATTTTTTCCCCTTTGAATTCTGGGATAGCACTTTTGCAATTTGTGTTCATGACCTACCATGGTAAACTCTTGCTCTGACTCTGCCTCACAGACTGGGTTTCCTTAGGGAAAAGACATTTCTCTTATGCTGCCAATTCCACAAATCTCTGTTTCTCTAACTTCAGACAGAAATGCAGTAATTTTTCATTCATCTTTTGGTTGTTGTTTGTACTCAGTATAAGTCTTGTCACTACCACTGTGGGAAGATATATATTTTTGAAATGTAGAAAAAAATGAAGCAAAGCAAAATTTTAAACATATAAGGGCCCAAATTTGAAACATATAAAGGCTCATCATGTGTCAATAAGATATACAAGTGATTTGACAAAATGCTACGTAAGGGTAGGGACTGTTCCAGTCATGAAATGCATCCCTTTGCCTTCTAACCCCCAGCATTACTTGAAGAATATCTAGATAAGTACTGAGTATTTTCACCTTTATATTTAAACTTTTGCTTTGGTGAATAGACTACTCATTGGTGTGCCTTAATATCCCTAGTGATTACAAAACCACTTTAATAAACAGAAAAAATTAGGAAATTCAAAGTCTTCTGAATGCCAGTAACTTGAGGAAATATCCAATTGTCCTGATTTAGGGCAAGTTTGGGAGATAACCTCCAAAGGGGCTTCTCTACGAAAGCAGATTCAATTGCCCCCTCCCCCCCAACCGGTTCAGGAGAAAATATCTCCTTGGAGAAAAAGTGGAAAGAAACCTGTTTATTAAACAATAGAACCCAAACAATATTAAACACTAAAACTTATCCCTGTTCCAAAATAAACCAAACTCAGAACAGTCCCCTCCCCGGGTTGCAGCTCGTCTCACTCAGTTTCTGATCAGTCTCTCTGGTGCTGGAAATGCCGTGGCCCAGGCCCAGCCAAGGGGCCTCAGGTGGAGCTGCCGGTGCTCTTCTGGGTGTTCAGTCCAGAGCAGGCTTGAACAGATCCAAGAAAAAGGAAAAATCACAGTCCAGGGAACTTCTTTGCCTCAGCTAGCTAAAACTAACTAAAAGCAAAAAAAGGGGAAAAAGAGGAGCTCTGTCCTGCTGTCTGTACATCCGCAGACAACACAGTCCAGGAGCAGGAATGTGGAGGAGTGAATGCAGTCTGAAAAACAAACTGCACGCTTCTTCCCTCCCCTCTTCACTCTCTGGAAGAGTCTTAAAGGTGTAAAACTTATTATTCAGTATAAACAGAACAAGACGATTGGGGATAAAAGCATCATATAGTCAACTCAGGACACCAATCTGCCCTTGTCTTTTCCAGATAGATATTTTAATGTGACACTCAACAGTTACACAAGTGTTCATGAAAGAGAAGTCAAATAGAAATAAAAAGTCCAGCCCTTGTCCTGTGAAAGTTTGGTGAAAAACTGCTGTTTGTTTACCATCAGTGTCTTCCAGATAGAAGACTTTGCTTATGCTGGAGACATTTTTAATTTAACATTTATTTTGGCAAAAACCAATATATGAGAAACTGGTGAATAGAAGTTCCAACTTTTGACCTTCAATAAGATTTTCCTCTAATTTTCTTTGAAGGCTTGAGACACTTGTTGTTTAATTCCAGCACTCACTTTTACAGATGTTAATCACTTTATGCTGTTGTGGTCTTGTTTGTTGTTCAAATAAAACTGTTGAGACTCTATTTCTAAATGTCAGTTAGCCACATAATACCCAGAACAAAATTTAAGGCTATTAGTTTCAGTGCTGCCCTTTCTGAAGAGTGCATAAAAAGACTCAAAATGGCTGTAATGCTTAAAGCAAATTATCACGTAACTGATCTGTGCACATTAGTGCGTGTCATTCTTTTGCTCAGATAGCATAGTGGCAGGTGCCCTGAAATGGAAATAGGCAGATGTCATTCAGGCATGACAGAACCAGAACACACGTGTAATAAATCACCACCGCCTTGGCCAGCAGCACCAGTGAAGAAGTGTTGCTGTTAAGGTGAATGGTACAATTAAATATGTGGTAGGTGTGACCTGTAACAGAAGGACTTGGTGTACTAAAACTTATGGGTTTTAAGGTCTTCTAATGTTACGTGGAGTTTGGTGTACTTATCATTTCCAAGTTTAGACACTTCACAAAATATTTTTAACCTTTCCTAGAATTGCATGATATTTTGCTATGTAGTTATATTAATCAGGTTATATTTTATAATTTATAGATGCATAAAATACATAACAATATACTTATTAAGTTCCAATCTAAACATTATTTATTCAACTCATTATTTAAATTGGCTTGAGTTATACACTCCAGTGGTTTCCTAATTTTGCGAATTTTTTGCAAGGACTCATTTTTATATTTGTGGTTTCACAGATTTCTATCTAAGAAAACTTTTTGGTTGTAGAAATTACAAATTTGGCTTTGTCTTTTTTCTTTCTATCTCTCCTACTTTGGGAGTTCAAGATCAGGGGGAAAGGGGATTTGGGGATATTGTAGGGTAAGAGAGTATCTGCAAAGGTAAATATCAAAGATTTTCAAATTTCTGGTTTTGCTTTTCTGGGTGAAGAGAGTCTGACAGGGTGTCACACATCTGCTCTGCCTTTGACTTTATCCTTCTTTTCTTATAGTATTTACATGCTCTTTACATTGACTTTTATAATACAAGCACATAAAACCCAAAGTAGCAAATGAAAAAGACAAGCATGTTTGCAGTTGAGTAGACATGACCCTCGCCAAGCAACTTTACAGAGGTTGAAATAAATTTACTGAGCTTTTGTTTTTGAAGGTCTATATGTAAAGTGATGAAAACCATGCATGAATAAGTGGGCTTATTTTACGGTGAGGCAAACTTAAGAGAAGGAACAAGTGATACATCTGACAATGAATGTTAAGATAGAGAAAATATCTGTGGTTCTTTACTTGTTACAATTCACCGAGTGTTATGATTCCATGTATAGACTAGGAAAATGTAAACTCCTTTTCAGATGCTAATTTACATTACTTTATAGCAAGCTTGGACACATTTCTCTGGAGGTGTCCTGTGTTCACCTAAATATCAACTATCTAGCGACATTTTTAATGCAAGTACTCATAAAATTGTTCCGCTGATTTTGTGCATATATAGACATGTATGTATGTATCTTCATGTAGGTTTGTACAATTCTGTGGGTTTTTTCTCTTTTTCTTGCTGCCTTTATTAAGGGCCCATCCTTCAATCGAAAAGGAGAGGCTTGGTTTATTCTAACAAGTATAAAAGTAAAATGGTTAAACAGGAAACTTACTCTGCTTTTTTGTGGCTTTAAGAAGGTAAATAATGTTATTAGTGTCCATTGCATTGAATGAATAAACTTTCAGAGCTGATTGTCTCCAAAACTTTCCAATGAGTTGTGATGCACAGGCCTAGTTTGAATAACAATGTAATTTAAATGTCATAACATAAATAACACATATTTAATATTACCATAACAAAATGGATTTTGTTCATGATTTTAAATTGGGGAAACTTACTCCCTTGGTAAGCTACTATGTAGCTTACTATTGTAGCAACTATTATTGTAGTTCCAGTGCAGAAATCAATCTGGTCTACCAATACGAATACAATTGAAATATTTGGATGTATTTTTACCACAATTCTATTTCCTATTTCTGTGTGTGTGTGTGTGTGTGTGTGTGTGTGTGTGTATATATGTCATACAGACCCCACCTATCTTTTTTTCTTGCAGATGATTAAAGAGGGGCTGGGCAATATTGGCAGCTTCAGAGGAGTGTGCCATTACTGAATTATAAGCAGATCTAATTATTCTATCACAAAAAGCTAAAAGAGCAAAATAAATACAGCTAGTGCAGACAGAAACTCTGCAACTCTAATTGCCAGAGCACACTAAGAGCTTTCAAATGGTAAGTCCTTAAATAATAAATTGATATGGGAGAGAATAATGACACCCAGGTGTGAAACCTTAACCTGAGAGTAGTTCTGCATACTCAATTGTATAATTGCCTCTATTACCATATTCTAGTCTAGCATGAGCTTTTGAGTCATAGCAACTGGATTGAAATGAAAGACAAAATATGTTCAAACCACAGGTGAGATTTGAAATAGAAATATATAATAAAATCCAGGTAACTAAATTGCTACTTGAGTTTTGAAAGTAGGCTAGGCATTATGTGAAAAATTATATTTAAATGCTATTCACAGCCTGACTTACTCCACAAAAGCAAGGGTTAAGAAAATTCACACCAGGAACAAAAAGAGCCTTTTAACAAAGGTTCTCAAAAATGCTGTAGATCATTTAATTTCTCTGTGAAAATCCTTCTTGTTCCTAGGTACGTTTTTTTCACTGAAATGGATAAATTTGTTCATCACTCTAAAAAACATGAGCCAACATAAAGTGAGTACATTTTCATGTATATTTTATACTTATTCTATAATTTTTTTTTTTGTGTGTTGTGTTCAGTGTAACAGAACATGGGAAGGAACTCTTTCATTAATAGACCTCATCATATCTCATCACTGCTACAAATGTTAATTCACAAGCTGCCATTCTGAAATATATTCATCTAACAAAACAGAACAACAGGACTGTTAACATGAGTAATACCCGTGCTTTTTTCTCATGGCATCTTCTGGAAGTAACATATCCAAGTAGAAGCAGGATCAGAGAAAGGTGAAATTAGTTGTAAGACTTCATACTTGCACTGTTGAGGCAACTACTATCCCGATAAAGTATATTAGCAACAAAGAGAGCTGATTCTGGCATTTCTATGGACATAGCTAGCTGCAGGTGTTTGCTGTCATACCTCCAAATGAGGCCACAAAAAGAAGTGCATGAAAATTTTGGTGAATAAGAACTTGACATTTGGACTGCACCAGCATTTTAATCTATGAGCTGTGACAGTTTTCATGTTCTGCTGGAGGGTCAAAACTGCAAGTTCCCCCACTAGCCAGAAGACAGCTTTTTATATTGCTAAAAATATCTATGAAGACTACTGAAAAGCTGACAGTTACTTTCAGCACTGGAAGTGTATTGTAGGAACTGCAGTTGGTGTTAAATACAGCTAAGTGTGCAGCCAGGTGACCCTTGGATTCAGAAATAATTTTATGTATTGGTTTGATACTGTATACATCTCCCCTGTCCTCCTAATGGCTTGTGAAAGAGTTTTGGGCCCTAGTATCTGGCTGCTTAGTGCAAAGGATATGGCAAGCTTGTGTCCATGGGCTCCCCTCGCTGAAGCAAAGGATTTAAAATCTTTCTGCCCCTACTGGTGCAGGACCACTCCTTCTTGCAAGTTCTGCTGTCATTACTGGTTAGGAGGAGTAGTGTTTTAAGACAGTTATTCTACAAGAGGGGACAGAGGGTTCAAGAACATCCCTGCACATCACTGACCAAAGAGTGAGCTGGAGATATTACTGAAGACACAGAATGAATTTAGCTAGCTGTTCACCAGACTCTGAAGGAAGCTGCAGCTGTATCCTAGAGGTGTCCTGCTCTGGAAGTCTCTCTGCTTTCTCATCTTCTGTCATAATGAGGCTCAGAGAAAACACTAGCTTCTTCTGTTATCTTAAGAATTTCTGTCTTGGCAAGGGTTCCTGCAGACAAAGGTGTTGGGGAAGAGATGATGTTACTCCTGTAAAGAATATAGAGCATGAAAGAATATGAATGCCCAAACATCACTTCTCTGCACATGGCATGGCCATGTTCTTCATGCAAGGCATTTTTACATGATAGGTAAGGACTGCTTCTAGAAAGCAGATAGAGCAGATGCAAAGGGGCCATTTTTCCTCTTTGTTTGAAGCGTTCACCTGGACTTTTTTCCCTTCCCATTGCACAGGATGTCATGAGTATGAGTAACAACTTTAATGTACAGCCATGTAATAATTCAAAATTCATATCAAGAAAACTAAGTGGCAAGTGATTGTTTGTATCTATAACTAAACAAGATGCACTCACATTAATAGATACTCTGCACCAGTATGTATTGATATTTATAACTGAGTCATATAAATAGTAGTTTAATGGCAGAGTTCTTTATTATAGAATGCTAGGATTTAAGAAACATTTTTTTCCAAAGGAAAAAATAGAAGTAATTCTATTTATAGAATTACTATATTAGTCTGTTGTTAAAGATGACCATCTAAACTGCACAAGGAAATTCCATACTGGCTGTATGTATGCTAATACTGGTAACAGATACATAACAGAACATACACATCAAAAAAATTATGTAGATGAATGAAAATTTGAAGCTACTTCTTTACAGAAAAGCTGAGCAGTTGTAGAGTAGCACAATCTCTGAATTCCTCTAAAATTTTCTTTCATCTGCCCTGTGACCACACAAACTTGCCTTGCAGAAAAGCTGACTATCTGTGGTCTAATGCTTGTGCCAAAAGGGCTATGCTCTCATTTTAATTCCTGCTTTAAGGATTCTCATGAAAACTGTAGAATTAGGTAAGGAGCCTGCTTCTTGGCTTCTGACTGGTTGTTAGCATGTGACAGAACCTTTCAGTAGCTCGGGTCTTCTTTCTCTAGACTGTTAGTAATGATAATCATTCATGTAAAGTATTCTGGGGCCTGCAGCTGAAAAGTGCTTTGTATGTCTCCTGTGTTAATACTATTATCACACATAGTTAAGACCCCCTGAGTTTAGCAATCTTTTATGGTTTAGGTTTTTTTAATCTCTTCAACTGAGTTCTGAATACAAAATTGCAGACCTACCCTGGAGACTTTTCTTTCCGTTTCCTGTCATTTAGATGTCTATCTTTACCTCCTAGTTTCCTTGCTCAAGTTCTTGTTATACTCCTCCTTTTGTTCCTACTATAGCTATGAAACACAGACCAAGAAAGCACCCTTTGATTACAAGAGTGTTTCATTGTTCACTGTATGGTGGTGCAGAGTTGTTAGCACTATTTGTGTTCATCTTGGCATTCCAGTGCGTAAAGGAGTCGATAAATACATTGCCTATTTCAATCCAGGCTGTATAAATTATGTAGTCAAAGGATTTAATTTTTAAGTGGCTTCTGGGTTTGGGCTAGATTTTCAGTACAAGAAAAAATTATTTATAAAAGATGGGTGCTGTGAAAACATATTCCGCTCTTGATTACCCTTTTAATGGGACAGTAGGAGTTCTGTATATTCAAGAGAGGAGTGCAGCCTCTGGGGTTTGATTTTTCCAAATATTAGAAGCTCCGGGCCATGTGCAAAATTGCCTGCATAATTGCACATTCAATCTGAATGCACATTTACTGTGATTCCAAATGCAAATCAGATTGTGTGCATGGAAATGGTCAGTTGAGTTTCAATACCTGAGAATCACATGAAGTCAGTAATTGTGCATGCAGATTAAGCATGCAATTGGGCATATATTTTTGCAAGCAGGCTTTTGCTTCAATGCTTTGAAAATTAGACCCTCTGAGCTCGTTGTTAATGGGTGTCTCTTGTTTTTCTAATAGCACTGCCAAAATTAGTATACAATACTAATTATTCTAATTCTATACAAAACTAATTCTAATTATTAGAGAGTAATACTCATTGTTCTCTAATTTGAACTTTATCAGAGATGCTTTCCCAAGTCTTTGTTGGGAAGAATGGCCTTTTATATCTGGGGCACATTTCCAAGGGCAATATCTGGGTGAGAAAAAAAAGACAGTGATGCTGGGGTCCTTCACATCTAACTCAACATATTTAGTTCTTCTATAGTTTATTTCTATGGCTATGTCTTTGTATGTATTTAACCCAAAATAGTACTTTCATGTAAAAGATAATAGAAAATGTTCCCCATTCTGTGTGACAGAAACCTGATCTGGAACAAAAGCCTGGAAACCTGTGCAGAAAACCAAATGTATTTACTGATATGGAAACTAGACAATAGCCAATTAGAAGGAAAATAGTTATAAATTATGCTTTGATTTCTATTTTCAAATATTTTCTTAAACATGGAAAAATCACTGTAAATTCTTTTTACTGTTCTCTATTTCTTCTCTCTGTTTTCATTATTAATTGACCATAATCTGACATAAAAAAAAGAAAACAATTCAAGGTGGGTTGGCTGATTCTTACTCATTTTCAAAAGAACTCTCTACCCTGAGCTGTTCAAAGGATATGAAAAAAAATTTGAAAGACAAAAAGTAGAACCTCATTTTCAAGTAGAAATTATTAAAAATTTCCCTTCCCCTCCACTCCATAGAAGACCAAAGAATATTGAATAAAGAAAGATTTTCCATAAAATGAAGACCTAACAAGAGTCAAGTCAGTGTAACTTGAAACAAGTTATCAAACTGTTCATAAGCATCTGAAAAAAAAAAAACTTGGAGATTAATAAAAGACTCGGGTATTTAATGCATTCATGAGGAATAAAGTTAGTCAACGTCTTCTTGTAAGATGGTAACAGGACTTTGGTATGTGAAAGATAATAATAAAATAATGAGGTAATCAATAATAAAGGCAACAATAATTTGATATGGAAATATGTGATCAACTGATTAGCTAAATTGGGAAGTACTGTTCTGATAATATATCAGTAAAATGGCTCAAATGTGGGAAATAACTTATTCAGGGTGAATTTACCATTGTTCACAGTTGAAAGGAAGGAGTTTTCTGAGTGTGGCATTTTAGAAAGAGGCATTGATGCAGCTGAACATGCTTAAGAGATTAGATCTGTCTTTTATTGTACCCCCAAAATAATAAAGACACGCCAAAACATTTTATTTTATCAAACCAAATACAAAACTTGAAATTATTCATTTGACATATCCACATATAAAGCTTAATTGAAATTGACATGTTCCACTTGGGGAAAAAAAGAGTCAAATTGATAAAACTCCATCTTCTGATGTAGAACTGTTCCATCATAGGTGTTTTGACTGGTCGCTACTTTCAGCAGAGAAATAATAAAGCCATGACTTGAAGTGCTGTGACCCTCCATGGGCCCAGACAGAGATCTTCTGCCTTTCAGAGGCTGCTGATCTGCTGTCTCCTGCTAGTATCAGCTACCTGTGCAAAGTGCAAAAAGGGAAAAGGTATATCGCTTAGTGAAAGCAGGCTTGGGAGAAACTGTTGAATTAATGTAAATTTTGGAAAGGTCTGAAAATACTGTCTTAATGGTTTGAGAATTATACTCATCAAAGAACCCATTTGTTGCTCAAGGGAAATTATTTTCTATTAGTGCTTGTGAGGAATATTAATCTTTTAATAGAAGGCTTTTCCTGTGTCCTCTGATTTGGGTGCAAAGAAAACTCACTCTGTTAGGGGATTTAGGCCTCCAGAAAATGCATGCTCCCAGATGCAGAATGCGGTGAAGAAGGCCCTGTTTTCTCCTCAGTAGTTAGGAGAGGGTCTTTTCTGCCCCACAATGGTACTGAATCTGCACCTGCTTAGCACATATATATATATATATATATATACACACACATTAAGAATATGAGATTTCCACTGCCCACTTGGAATTGTGAGGTGTAAGCAGTAAATCATCAGGAAATACTGATAAATTGTTATGGGTTTCTTTGGGTAAGAAGATTATGTACAGGTACTGAAACCACATTAAAGAATACCAGGACCCTGGGTAAGGAACTGAGTTTTAGTGCCGCAGAGAAAGAAAAAGGCCAATTAAAAAATCTTTTTATGCTGGGAAGCAAAGGAAATATGGCAGAAGTTATGTTTACAGTAGGTAATATATCACTTGTTGGAAATAGTTAACAAGGACTATCAAGGGTTTTATCTCCTTACCAAAAGACTGATCCCATCTTAAATTATTGAAAGTTATTCAAATGTACTTCATTTCAAAGAGTGATATATGGAACCTGGAACCTGTAAAACTCCTGAACTTCCCTTTACACACAATGAGAAAATAATTGAATAAAACTGCTGGTGAGAGCTCTGTGACAAGGTATTCCTCAGGCTAACCTGTATTGAAATGTTGTGAAGATTTGTGGTGTTTTAGGGTCCTAACTTTCTCAGAAATTGCAATATAATTTTGATTCAATGTGACATAATTTTTCATATGCTTTTCTCCCACCTTAAAAGCCCTTTTTGGGAATAAGCCTCTTGTAGGTTATCTTCCCTCTTCTCATTGTAACAGGTTGGCTTTTGAAAGTTCTGTTTTCTTACTCAGTTAGGCATTTCATCATTATGTAAAATAAAAATATTTTCATTGAATGGGTGCTACCTGGGATGGAAGGGAGGACAAATAGTTTCGCAACATCATACAGGTATAGATATAGACCAAATAAAGAAAAAAGGTCAAGAATAGATAAGGGAAGTACAAGATGATAGGAGTTCTCAGTGTCCTCTTGGCAGGAGCTAGAGCCTCCATATCCCTGGAAAATCCTTTCATATCATCCCTGCAATGTGTGACTCACTTCCTCCCACAATCAGGATTTGATTTCTCATCAATTCCAGAGCCAGCACAGCCTGTAATATGACACAGCTCCTACACAGAGACTGTGTTTGAACTGCTGGAGAATATAATCTTTTCTACCTTACAACATCCTTAACTAGGTTCTAGAAGACAACGTTAAACCAAAGGTGATTGCTTTGCCTCCTCTCTTCTATGTTTTCTGTGGGTTTTTCTTTTTTTATTCTAGTTGTGTTTTCACTGCTGTCTTTCAGATGTTTAAGGAATAAAATTAACTTGTACTTAAATATCTTCTAGTGACCTAAACGGGGCATAAAGTAGAAAGACTTTTTGTCAGATACCTGGTTAATACTTTGGCATTTTCATGGTTCTAGGAAGCCATATTTTGTCAAGATCTGAAAAACTTTGATTGAAATTTATATTATTTTGATGAAAAATATTTTTTAAAAAATCGAAAGGGGAATTCAAGTATTTTAAAACAAGATTTTGGTTTAAACCCAGACTAAAACTAAGCACTACAGCCACTCCCTCTCTCCTCCCTAGTGAGATGGGAAAATCCATTGGAAAGGTAAAAGGGAGCATATTTGGGAGTTGAGGTAATAATGGTTTAGGTAGGTAAAACAAAAGCTGTGAATGCAAGCAACACAAAACAATGAATTGGTTCACCACTTCCCACAGGCAGGCAGGTATTGAGCCATCCCCAGGAAAGCAGGGTTCCCTCACATGTGGTGCTGACTTGGGAAGAAAAATGCTGAAACTCCAAGCTTCACTTCTTCCTCATTGTTCACACAATTCTTATGGCTAAGCATGATGCCATATGTTATGAAGTATCCCTTTGGTCAGTAGGAGTCAGCTGTGCCAGCTGTGCCTCCTTCCCACAGTGCAGTCCCAGCTTGTTTACAGTGATAACAGTCTGACAAGCAGAAAAGGCCTTGATGCAATGGAAGCACTGCTCAGTAGCAAATGAAACATTTCCTATGAAAGTGCTTTTTGAATGGAAAAGAATTGTTCCTCAAATCAAAATTCTCCATGGAAAAGTTTCCATTTTAACAGTAAAAAAATTTTTGTGTGGGAAATCATCATGATTTTTTTCCCCAAAATGTAAAACATGTAACATAATCTGCCTAGTCTGCAGAGAAGCTGAATCCAAATGAAAATAAAAGTCTTGTGATGCCCCTAAGCCGATTACAGTCAAATATTTTGAATTTAGAATGTCAAAATATTCTGTCTTGATCTCAAATGCTGAAAAGAATTGTGGGTAGTTTGTTTTTTTGTTATGATTCAAAACAAAGTCAAGTATTTTTCTTGAGAGCAAGAAAAATTACATTACATCAGAGAAGGGCTGTTGGATAGAAAACAACTGTGAAGGAACTAGGAGGCACAGTTGGTATTAATTTTTGTTGTTGGATGCATTAAAAGGCCATAATATCAGACTGGAAACCTGAAGAATTATTTCAGAAATTGAAGGTGGTAATCTGGTAGTATTTTTGAGGCATTTGGCTCTTTGGACAGGGAATTAAGAACAGGAAAAATCCATAAGATGTAAATAAATTAAAAATAATTGATAAAATACTTCTATAAAATCAAGGCTTTGAACAATGCCAGATGAATTTTGCCTGTAAACATTAGAACATGATGCAATGCCTCCATCTCCAGAATCCTCATTTTGCAGCTGGCTGAAGACCTGGTACACCATATGTGAGCAGTCTGACTCCACTCCCCCATTACACCTGCAGATAGGAAAACTGCTCAAACTTGCAGTTAATTACCCCTTCAAATAGAATGTGTAAAAGATACAGGAAATCCCTGTGGAATCCATGAATTATCAGTCATAATATGAAAAGAATGAATCCCCAAAGACAAATAACTTGGCATGGTAGAGCTGATATTTTGTAAAAGGCCCTGTTGCCCCCCCCCCAGTAAGAGAGGGTCTTTTAACTTCAAACACATGGAACCACATGAATTAAATTAGGTCACTCCTCACGTTACAGTTTCAAATTTAATAAAGTGCAGCTTGTGGTTATGCCATGTGTTTCATATTGAGAGCACTGGTTGATGACTTCCCAACTCTTCAATACTCTACTACCAGTGATATCTACCATAGCTTGGCCGCAACACTTTCCAAGCTGGTGTTAATAATACATACCCAGCTTTGTAAGTCTGACCATATTTTGCCTCTCAATAAACAAATAGTTGCGGTGTGATTGTGGGTGACTGAACTATCTGAGTGCCTTGCTGTGAGTAGCTTTTTAGGATGAAAAAGGCAACAATGTGGTTCTGGCTTAATTATGGGTAATGATAATGGGTTGTTGGAAGCATCCTTTCAAAAGGTATGCAACTGCAAAATCTTACTTTGATAAGAAGAATGAACAATGTCTAGTGAGCATATACAAATAACATAACTACTTTAAATTTTTCTCCATCACCTCATAAATTTAATTTCATTTTCTTCTCTAGGGCATTGGTTGGAGATCATGTGTGTATGACACAAGAAGTTTGTTAATCAGAGTACAGCTGCTTGGGCATCATTTGTTATGCAAATTCTTGGATTGTAAATCATTGCTCAGCAAGTAAAAACTACATGCAACATGAAACTTTTGTTATTTATTGTAGTATGTTACTATTTCCAGAATGAGGCTTTCTTGAAAACAGAGACGTCAGCATGTCCATTCAGCTTGCCTTGTTTCATTTAGTTAATTTCACTTGCAGACATAACAAACGTTACTTATTTAGTTTATTCAGTTGTAAGTAAATATCAAAACTAGGATACATTTCTTTTAATCCTTTCATTTAGCAATCACACATTTCAGGAAGACAAAGGCATTTCATGAAAATGGGAGTAAAGATCTGTGCTTCATCTCAAGTTAAAATATTTATTAAAACATAATTTGAAATATTTAATTGAACTCAATAATTTGCTTTTCTTTCATTTGATTTTACACTGGTGTAATATCCTCTGAAAGTGCTATTTTTCTGTCTGCTGCATGCATTCTTCTGAAGAGTCTTCGAAAAAACAAATCAGAAAAACCTATATCATCCAACAGTAAATGTGAGAAACCAAATAATCTGCCTGTAAAGTACCTGTCTGAGTCCTAGCTCCCAACCTGCCCCTAGAACCTGCCGTTACATCCTCTTTGGTTTTGGGACCTGTAGAAGTGTCTCTTGCAGAGCTTATTCTACTAATCTGCACGCAAAATAATTTGGTTTTCAACATGTTGTTTCAAAACTTTAAATTGTTATTACCTTCCCACTTAGTCATTAAAAATCCCACAGCATTTTGTTTCCTGGATGGAAGGCAAGTCAAGCCTTCAGTGAGGTTACAGCTTTGTGAATAAAGGATCATTTACTCAGTGGTAAATGCCAACAGATATACACAGACTTAGAAACGTTGATTTAGGGTAAATATTAAAACATTTCACTGTACTCCACTATCACTTCCTAACATCAAGTCACAAGCATAAATTTTTCAGTGCTAAAATAGATAAATATGCTCCAATTCATCATGTGTTGCTGTGTGCTGTTTTTTCTTTAGTTTTTTGGGATAATTTTGTTTTGTTTTGTTTTCTTGTCTCGAGCACAGTTTTGTGGCCTTAGCTGCTCCTTTGGGTCAATGGCTTTCTGAAAAAAAAAGCTGTCAAAATTCTCATGCATCTCCATCTCCATTATTGTGCTATTATCTCCTTTGGAATAGTAACGGGGTGATACCTTTCTCTGTCCCTTTCAGTTCATATCTTTCTATGGGTTCTGCTAATGCAGATAGGAGGTGACATACCTCCTTCATCTTCACAGGGCACCTGAAGAGATTCCCCACAGAGGAGAATGAAACATGAAATCTTCAGCTTTTGCAAAGTAACCAGCCGCTTTCAGTCTAGATCAAGGCACAGAAATTAAAGGGTTTGAATGAGGTCTGGGAAACTTTAATACATTGTGCCTTGGCAAAGGCCTTTCTAAAGAAGCTTGTTTGTGTGTATAATAAGTTTGAGCTGTAGAGAGGATTTGGAAATTTATATTCTTTCTTCCATTTTACTTATGATCTGATAACTCATTTTTAAAGACTCCTTTAGTAACTGATTTTGGCCTAGCTCATGAAAAAGGTATCTAGATGTGTAAATCCAAATGTCTGCTGAATCCAAATTCTGTAGCCCAGGCCCAACAAAGTTGCCACGTGAAAAATTGTTCTGCTGTGGTGGCCCAACTTGGGAAAAGCCCAAATAAAGCACAACCTCTTTGTCTGATCTCTCTGCATCTGAAGTTTCACTTCTACAACTTCCACATAAGTGTCTTGTCTCACACTCCAGCATAAGTGTCAGTAGCTGTGGCCCAGTTCTCCTGCATTTTCACTGGGTGTAGTTCTGGCTAATTTAAAAATGGTATGTTGAAGACAGATGAGTTATTACTAGACTAGGTGTACACATTTGTTAAATTAATGAGTGATTATAACTCTGACAGAAAACCTCTGTCCACCTCTGTTTTTCCAGGTCAGCATTTACATTCCCTGGAATACAGTAGTAGTAGTCAAATCAGTAGACCATGGCCCAGGTTAGAAGTGGAGGTAAATTCTAATCCCCATCTCCCCTCTTCCAGAGCAATAAAAAACCAAAGAACTGGGTTATTCTAAAACACTGAATTTATGTCTTATTTTTAAATTTTCTTCATAAGCTGCTGATGCTACTAAACAAAAATTATATAAAATTTTTAAAAATAAAAATCCAGCATCTTAAAAGTGAACAGTATCAATAACTATCTAGTACAGTGAGTTTCTATTTCATAGTAGCAAAATTTAATTAAAAATCGTGCTCCTGAGAACCGAATAGAACAATTATTACTTAAGATAAAATTTTAAAAAATAAGGTAAAAGTGTGAAACAATAAAAAGGAAGTAAATTTCAACATAGAAATTAACACGCATGAGAAATATGTTTATAATATATAAAACATATGCTAGGAAACTTAGCATTATCACAATGCAAAATATTATATGCAATTGGAATTGCTTGTGTTCCATGGATAGTCTAAGAAAAATGTATGGATATAAGTAGTGATTAAGCGGTTTCTACCAAAGTTATACTTCCAAAGGAAAGATATCCTTTCCGAAATTGTACACTCTTCAAGATGTATAGAGCATTGCTAATACTGCATTTTCATTTCCATTTGACTCTATTGCTATTGTATTCTATAGGAAGCTATGAGATGAACAACATAATTTTCCTTAAGAATTGTCATCCTTTTGCAATTGTAAAAGGGACATGTAACCAGGAAATAGGGGACCCCTAATGTATCTACAGAAAGAAAAGTGTTTTAATGGACTCCTAACAATTGTATGGGTAATTTGGTCAGAGAGAGATCATGTTGTAAAATATGACCTTTTTCACGTTTTAAAAAAAAAGAAAATAAAAGGAAGAAAGGAAAAGGAGATCCTTTATTAGGCATTCTGCAATTCCTGTCCATAAAGAAGTGAAAGCACAAGCCTGAAAATAAGATTTCAGTTATGCTATCTCATGTGTATAGAGAGAAAGGGGTTGTGCAGAGGACATGGTGTCACTTTACAGTTACTGTGAAATAAAAGCATTTCACAGTAATAATGTTTCAACTACATGGTAGTTCTACTGGATATAATAAATGTGTGGCAAATTGCATTATTATGCATCACTTTCCATGGAGTACTTTTTTTGCAAATATTACTTAGAAACTGGACTACAGGGAAAACTAATTCAGTACAAGTGAGGGCTTTTCCAGCTCCCACTGAAGTGTCTGTAAAGAGTCCCATCAGTTTCACTGAACCTCATAGAAAACAAATGAACTATGTTTTTATTTACAGCTGGGACTCATACAGCTTAGTGACACAACTTGAAACTTGTGTCAATAAAGGAGTTCAATGATATGGGCTACAAACAAGACTAAAATATATATATATATATTTAAAGAAAAAACTACATATTGTGCAGATAAATGCAGCAGCTATACCAGAAGTGAAAAATAAAACATTTTAGCATCTAAAATCTCTTACTTCAGAGCAAATGCAAAACACAAAGCCATGCTAACCCTTCACCTCTAACTACTACACAGTGGTATTTTATTCCTGCCTGCCTTTTCCCCTGAGGATATGAATAAGCTAGTATTGCTGTAGAGGTAATAAATCCAGTTTAATATAATTAAGACATACACACATTTTTATATGTATATCTATATTCCTCTGAGGATGCTTGTACAAAAAACTACTTACACCTGGAGGCACTGGAGTGGAAGACTGAAATTAGATGTAGCTTGTCATGTTACTGGGTAAATTCAGTGGATTGCAGTCCCAACAAATTCGTGGTTTTATCAGCATTAAATATTTTAGGTGAATATTTCTCCAAGTTAATTGCACTAACAGGGCAAGATTCTTCTGGAACCTCAGTTCATGTCTTGTCAACAATTTTTCCTGTTCATATCAAAGCAAGTCAAGGAATTCATTCACCATTCCCAATTGTCAGGCAGGTGCTCAGCCCACTGTCCGCCTTCCCTTGCATCGTCTCACCACACAACAGGGAGGACAACACCACATCCCACTCCACCCCTCCCATAAGGAAGTTGCAGTCAGCAATGAGGTCACTCCTCACTCTCATCTTCCCTCTGCTGAACACACCCAGTATCCTCACCTACGCCTCATAAGTCATGCCCACTTGCCCTTTCATTATCTTTATTATTGTTGCCCTCCTTTGGACATATTCCAACTCTTTTCCATTACACTTATACTGTCGAACCCAAAACTACACACAAGGGGAGGCTGCACCAATGCTGTGTATAAGTCATAATCATTTTGATGAGTTATTTATACTTTGCTTAGTGCCCAAAGCCTTCAGATCCACTACTGCATTCCAGCTTTCCAACCTCTTGTCTCCAGCCTATACATACACCTCCCCAGCCGCAGAATCCAACATTTGTCCTTGTTAAATTTCACACAGTTGTTGATTTTTTTGTGTTCTAATCAAGATGTCTCTGTAAGCCCTCTTTGGAATCAACAATTCCCCTTAATATATTATCACCATTATAAGACAGTGGTGTAGCTAACCTTATCCACATCCAGCTGGCAAGATGCCTCCTTATGAGGAAAGGGGAAGAATTGTGTAGGGGAAAGTGGGATCACTCTTGTGCCCTGGTAAATGCTACTTCCTGTCTCCCCAGGTAAAACTCATGGGATCTCTGGTAACGGGGCAGCTCAGAGGAGTTGACAGTGCCTTCTTCACTCCATTTGGGGAAAATAAAACCAAAATATCTTTATTTCTCTTAGTTCTTTTATTAGTATTTCGCTGAAGAAAATAGCTTGTTTTAGTTTTGAGTGTTCTCATGGTGCACTCAACCCACAGTTTCTGTGTGTCATTTTATGTACTTTATTTTTTATAATGACATTAATCTGCTTCATCTAAAGAGATTAAGACCTAAGAAAAGGCAAGAAAAATCTTACCAATGATTTCTCTATGGAGATGGAAAGCTGACAGGAAATATTACATAAGAAATTAACTGATCATTATGAAAACAGCTGAAATAACAGATGATACTGGAAAGTAATGTAATTTTTTAAATGACATTTGTATAGGGCCTACAGATGTAATCTCAAGAGGATGTCAAGCATAGAGAACAGCTGACAGAATGACAGCAAAAGATTTTATATGTTTTAATGCAGATTTGTCTTTCCCCTGCCTCTGTGTAGGAAATAGCCATCAAATATGCAGCACTCTTTTCTGATGACTGAAAGGGATAATGAGAGGAGTTAAAAATAAGCATTTTATTCATTTCAAATGGAAGCTTTTGGAACTGCAATTGATTTACTTATATCACTTTCAGGTCTTGTTGGTTGTCTAGGAGACTCCCTTGCTTCAGTTTGTTCCATTTTGATAAAACCAAAAGACCTGAAATTGATAGTTTTGTTTAGATTCTGTAGATATAAGACAAGTCTTAAAGGAAAAGAAGATGAAAACAGAAGGGACAGCTATTTAATTAAGTAATTAAGTACTCAGTTCTTATGAACATTTTTAGAGAGTTATATTCTACTTTTAGAGACATTAGATATAGCATCGCTTCAGAGATCAGTAATGGCATGCAAACTCTCTTCATTTGTTCTGATTTCAAATGACACTGATTAATAATGTCACCATCTGATGAACTACATAGAAATGCTTTCCACTTTACAATGATCAAAACACAATGCATTTTCTAGAGCCCTGAGGGAACTGGCCATAACTCCAGGTTTACCCTTTCCACCCTGTGTGCCACATCTCTCTCAGCTGACTTCTTAGGCAAGAACTCATCTTCAGTAAGTTGGAGTTTCCATAAAGTAGGATAGCTCAGGTGGCAGGGTAGTCACTGCCATTGAGTCAGATTGCAGCTTTCTGGACTGTAAAAGGTAGACATGTCCCCTGAGACTCAGAGGAGAGGCTGTCAGCCGCTGGGGCAACTGGTCCAATCATGGGACCTGGCAGGCCATGACCAAAGGGTGCTATCAGCCTTCTTCTGTATGTGTTAGGAGAAAATGGTGGTTGCTGTTTTGGGGGGGCTTTCTGCAAGGTATGAGGTCAATCTTGTCCTAAATATTGTCTTTAAACTGTAGTCCTAGGTGAATGATGAGAATGACACTGCTCAGGGAGACTGAACACAGTAGTGCTGATGGCAGTTGGTATTGTTGGGCACTGCGATACCCTTTCTACTGCATGTGTTGTGCAAATAATAATTTTTAATTATTATTTAGCATTTTGTTACCTTTAGATCTCAGAATATTACACAAAAAAAAATATATATTATGTCCTCTATTTCCAGATGAGGAAGTGAAGAGGTAAGTGAAAGACAAATAAAGGCAAGTATACCACGGAAGCCAAGAAGGGGAGGACACAGAGTCCATTTCTTTCTCTGTTAGGCCACATTAAATAGTGACCTACAAAATAAGGTATCTTTGTCTGCTTCTACCTTCTTGAGGGGAGAAAAGATTGTTGAATAGAAAATCTTGAATACATCTCTAAGTGATATATTTCTGGTGTGTTTTGTAAGGAGAAGTGTGTTTTTGAGAGATATGTGTAGATATGTGATGAATGGATATGTGCTCCATAAATCTGTTTGAATAAGTAACTTAATTATTGCTCCATATCCTGTTTAATATAAATGCCTTGTTAGACAGATTTAAGACAAGCTAACATTTTATTTATTTTGATGGTTTTTGGAGAAAATTTTGCTAAAAGAATTTTAATTATTTTACTGTTTCTCTAGGAAAACAGAATAATTAGACAATGATTTAAAAACTAGCAGCATGTTTCAGTATGTTCATGCTTGTTAGCTGTGAATATGTGATGTGAATAAATACTGAATGATGGTAGTGTTACTAGGACCAGGGGAGATCAGAAACTTAGGAATTGGATGTCTCACAGAGTCAAATTGACTTTACCAGCGTGAGTCTAACAGTCATACCAGCCAAACCAAGCAAAATCAAACCATTATTGTTGAGGGAGACTTTGGAGTGAATAGCAGCACAATCAATCCACCTCTCAAAAGATTATCACAGCAGGTGCTGTAACTACAGTGTGGTTTTATGGTTATGCTCATGCTGCACCCTGGTGCACAATGGGTAGTTCAAACAACTGATGGGCACCACAGTTTATATGTCATGTACTACTGCCTCTCTGGAAGGTGTTATAAGGAACTCAGTCAAGGAACCCTTGTGAATGAATATTCATAGTCACACAGGTAACAGTCAAATAGACAAATAAGAAAAAACCTGAATACCTCAGATCTCCTGGCCTGTTGTTAGTTGGTGTCTTGCCAAAATGCTTTGGTCTCATCTACCAGCAGTAATTTTTAAAAAACAAGCTGTAATTTTCCATTTTTGACTTACTCAAAGACACACAATGACCAAAACTTTATCAAGATAATAATTAAAAAAAAATATGATGCTTATCTTCCTGAATCCTCTTCTGTAGTCCTAATTACAGTGACAATCAAGCCAGTATTGCAAGAGGCATCTGAGATGGACTATTCACAGGATCAGTATGTTTACACTCATTATAATCCTGGTGGGATGAAATTTTCTTTCAAGTGTATTAAATATTTTTATACGCAGGTTTGGGTGGCTGTACACATTTTAAATATGCTGTGTAAAATCTCCATTTCTTATCTGTTAGAATAGGGCAATGAATACATACTTATATAGCCTTTACCAAGTGTCAGCTTGACCTTCCAGTTCTCACTCTTTGAAAAATCTGAAAAATGTGTGTATAGACAAAATATTCCAGGTTGTATGATAAAAAAAATTAAGAAAGGCCATTGCACAAGCTATAGGTAACAGAAATTAACATTTAGTACATTTTTGCTAGACTGTACTGTCTTAAGAACACAGCATCTACTCAATGAAAATCAGTTCTCTTCTCACACTGAAATGGTACTTTAAAAATATCCCTTGCAAACACTCTGTAAACCATGAGACTAAATATTTATTTCTGGGAGTGTGGAAAGAGAGGCTGGTAGATTACATGGAAAGAATACAGAGCCAGTTCTTTTTAAGAACACTCTTTGTAGCCTTCTTTCAGAGATCATGGTGCCTAGCAGGACTGGTGGTTAAAAAAAAAATCCTCATTCCAGTGTATTGTACATACACAATCAGCATCAGGTTGTAGCCTTCTCTTATGGCTTTTGTGCAACACCCCCTTGGGACAAAATTCCCTGTAAAATGCTTCCAGTGTGCCAATCAGGTAACTTGGAAAAGTGAGGCCTCCTCCTAACGCATGAAAATCAGTGGGGACATTGACATGATCCAGCTCTTAGATTTGTAATCAGGACATTACAGCCCTGGTTCCATCTCCTTTCAGCCAAGATATTGTGTTTCTTCAGTGTTCACTTAATTTGTCTCAGATGGCTTTATTGTGTAATTGTTTTCATCACTAAAATCTAGTAAAGTACCAGACTAGTAGGGCTAGATCTTTCTCTGCAAGGTGGTCTCATTAACCATCAGACTGAGCTCTAGCCATATGTATAGTCTCCTACACACACTAATACCAGGAAGTTTTTACCACGCTTTGACTAATTTTATAAGTAGTTCTGTTGCCTTCCTAGCCTGTTGTGAATAATTAATTTTCAGTGCAGCTGCAATCTTTTTAAGTGACTGGAAACAAGTGTGAATGCTGAGAATATATTGTGATTCCTTATCGTCATCCATGAGAAATTGCAACTGCCACAGATGGTGTTGCAACTTCAAACCCTGGTGGTGCTGAACAGCACTGTAATGTTAATTTAAAACAAAAATGTAGAAGTCAATTCAGGATGCTGCTGAATGGCATCAGAAAACCTTTACTATACTGAATGAAAGAGCTAGGACAAAGCAAATGTCTAGCAAATCTTGGTTTTACAGGCAAGCTGTTTCTAATAAAAGGATTTGGAGATTTCTCTTCTAATTAGGTTAATGTCTTCTTTCAAAGTTTAGTAACTAGAATAAAAGGTGACATGAAGACAGAATGACTCTAAATATTTCTTATTGGAGAAATAATTTGTTAATTTGTAATATGTTTGCCAATTAATTTTTTGCGCAATGACTGTATCTCTTGTGTCTTTTGTAAAGTCTCAGTGTATGTTGTACAATTTTGCTAGCACTTAACATAAAAAAAAGCATTCATTGGGAGCTGAAACTATATTTTAAGCATTAAAGTTATGTAAGGAATAAGATAGATGATTTGGCATTACACTACAAGGGTACTTCAGTGAAGATTTACATTGTAGAAGAGGACAGGCACCTGTGATGTGTTTTTAAGTGCTCTAAAAATCTTGTTGCAAAACATCATTTTACTTTAGCAGATGGCATGGTGTCGTATTCTTAAAAAAAAAAAAAGTTTCTATTTATGGGCTGAGTTGAGCCATATTTATGTTTACTGTTGCTGTCATGTCATAGGAACTTAATTGAAAGCATGTGATTTCTGTAAGGCAAGAACATCATCATAGAAACAGACAATTTATTGTGCAAGTAACATGCAGTAGAATGCACTGACTGAGTCTCATACTCATGTCTGAACATCTTCACTCTGAACTGAAATGGTTCCTTCTTCATTTTGTTCTTTGAAAAACATATCCAGATTGTTTTCATCAAGCAGAGGCACAAGAAAAGCTCCAGCAGTGGGACAATACACAGGGGAAATGCATAAAAGGTCATGCTAGTGATTGAAAGGTGTCATTCATATTTTCTTCATGAAGAAGGTGCATTTGGGTCTGAGTGGTTGGTATGTATGTGTTCTCCGTTTATCTTGCTTATCTAAGGTTTAATGCAAAAGCTTGGGGGCTTTTAGCCCCTAAGATCCCGTTCAAACTCTGTGACATCAGTTAGCATGCCAGATCCTTCTTTTGAGGAAATGGTTAACTACGTATTTGTGATGTATATAATTCTCAGCTAAGGAATACAACAGTACATAATGGAAAGCAGATGTTATAAAGTCTAATTTTGTGGATTGGAACTGTTCTTAATACAGAATTTTTGTTTTGTCTTTCATATAATGATATCCTATCAGCCATATACAAAATCCTACCTGCAAAATGACTGATCAAAAAAATCGGGTTTTTTTTTTTTATGTTCGGACAAAACATGTCCAATTATACATCTCTGGAAAAAGATATCACTTGGTCAGGATTGTGTTATACCACAATTCACAATTGTTCATTAATACAAATTACTGTTCACAGAAACTGTAAGAGAGGTTGGATTGCTCACCGTATGCAGGTGGTATTTTGTTTTCTAAAATAACATAGATCTTTTTTGGAGTGGTTTTGCATAAAGCCCAGCACAACATGTTTTTACTGATTTTATCAACAAGTCGTTTGCCTCTTTAGTTTAAACTTTCATAGGTGTATCCGGGGAAAGAATGTGAAAGAGACAGTATAGCAGGTTTGGAGGTTTTTTTCCCCTAGGAAGGAGAAGTGGCTAAATATATTCATCATATAGTAGGGTTTTGTAACTGAGACTCCACCTATGCAATGCCCATTCATACTGAATCATTGAAGTTAATCAAAGTGCTTGCATAAGCATCTTAAATTAATGAGATAATCAAAATAAAAAAAAGGAAGTGTAAATAAATTTGAAATCTTTCCAAAATTTTACATTACAGTTCAGATTTTTTGCTCAACATATTTTGTATTTGAGGACAAAATCAAAATGAAGACATATATAATTATTTTGATAATAGCCCAAATATAGAGCATATGCAAGTTGCACATACTATGCAAATCAGTGTAATATGAACAAAAAATATTATCATATTTAAAAAACACTATTTTACCAGATGTTTTACGGTGATATTTCAGTCCTCAGTATTTTATGAGATCTGTCTTAGAATGCAGTAATATTATTTTTAGGTAAAGAACATATGGGACAATAGAGAAACATCTATTCACGCGGTCAAGAATGTTTCTGAGCAGACTTTTCAGATTCTAAAGGAATGATGCTGAAAATCTGGGCTGTGGGTTTAGGGTTGGGAGGTAGGAAGCAAATGGGCGGGGCAGAAGGGGAAGCTTAATACCCAGTTAGAGAATTGGCAGCTTTCCCTTTTTCACCATTACATAGATGTGCACAAAAGAAGTGTGTTACAGAGTGACCTTATGACTCTAGTTAAGCAGCAGGCAGTAGTATCAAATGGAATCTTTACATTTCCTTTTTGTTAGACATGTCAATAGTTTAAAAAGCTGTTATTTTAAAAGTCTTTTCTTCCCCCAACCTCAAAAGATTCCAGGTGTGCTGGGGGTGGGGGTGGGGATGAAGTAGGAGAGAAACAATTTCTTGCCATCAGAAATACTATACTTATTCTTCCTCATTATTAAATTTGAAAAATGTTGCACATATGAAAGTGAACACCAATTTCTAGTATATGTATTTTAAGTATGATATGCTTAGCAGTGCTCCAGTAGGGTCACTTTTCAGTCACATGTACATCTCTCAGGAGATACCCAGGCAACAAAAAAGTCACTATATTCACTATATTTGTATTATTTTTAGAAGAAAGCATATAACATTTTAGAGCCACCTGAGGAGCTACATCCATTTGACTTATGGTTTTTCCAAGAAATGTAGAATACTCTCATGGTATAGACCTATAAAGAGAATACTCTCAGCTGATCTGGTGACATTTTTAACCTAAAGAGTAGTAAGAAGTTTTAGATAAGGGAACTTGTTTCAGCTTTCTTCAGTAGCAGTGTCTGCTGTGTTGTTGTAGTGCTCTGGCATTCATCTTCTGAAACTTTCATAAGCCTCTGCCCTTCCATTATAGCAAAAGTTTAACTGTAACAACTGTGCTCTTAATTTAAAAAAATAGTCCCTTTAGAGATCACCTAGCTTCTATTTTTTTCAACAATTAATTAATACGCTTTAAATTGGTAATTAAACTTGTACATGTCTCTTTCTTCACTTTGCTTTTTGTAAGCTGTCCATGAGGTTACTCTCAAGAGGAATATTTTTAAATCCATGAAAAATTGATTTTGAATCAAAAGAGAAAATGGAAGCTTCTCAAATACAGGGGACAAAACAAGCAGCAGCATAGCTACAGAGAAGTAGGCAGAAATAGAGGGAGACTCCTTCATCTGCTTGGAAGTTAATAAGTAGTAAGATGTTAACAGGCATGGTAAGGTATGGTAGAGTTTTTAATCTAATCTTATTCTTCTGGGGCAGATCTCCCATCAGTATTCAAGTCTGCATTCAGCAACAAAACAGACTTGAATACTGAACCTAACCAGGCTTAGGTTCAGCACTTGAATAGTCCTGTGGGTTTCTTTGGAACTGCATCTTCACTTGAAGCACTGTCTACTTTTCATCTTTGTAAAGGATGGTTTCAAGAGTTTTCATCTTTGTCAGTCTGGCCACAAAACATTTGGAAATAGAGCTTACTTTATGATTTTTTGGTGTTGATTCTAGGTAGTCCAGAGTGAGGTTATATTATTCCAATGGTAGAAATCCTTTGCTGTATATGAGGGAACTCAGCCTACTCCATTAATCAATGTAGCAAAAACCATACAGAAACAGATTTGTGAACAGCTTGTGAGGCATATCATCAAAAACCCTGTAAATTTTAGTAATGAAAATGGAAATACTTTTTGTGTATCTGGTGGCGCAGACCCTCTAAATTAGTCTGGGAAAGGACTATCTATCTGCATTTGCAAGAGACTGAACATTATTTTGGCAGTAATTTGATGCTGTTGATGAAGATATTGGAGTTGGATTAACAAGAGGAAAAAGATTTTGCATATCTTTAGGCTTTTCTATTGAGTCATTTATGCAAATAGTATGTAGAATAAAAATTGTTCATGGCTGCATCTAAGCTCCGCAATTGACATTAAAAATGAAAGCAAGCTTTACCTGAAATGAAATAAATATGTGTATAATTTATCTCTATTTTACTTAAGTAGTAAGTTTCAATCTGATAGTCTAGAAAATAAAATCTAAACTAAATAGGACAGTTTTATCCACTGTCAACTTCAAAGAAAAAGGATTGAGCATATATTTGGTAAAATACCTCATACTGTGTTTTATGGCATTTATCTTATTTCAGAGTTTGAGCTTGACCTTATTTGCTGTTATGAACTTCAACAGCAAAAGAGGGAAAGGAAGCATAAGAAAAAACCCTGTTAACTGAAATGATCCTCTCAGTAGTTCGAATAAACTGGTATGCCTGTGATCTTAATGTCTAGGTTAAATATATGTGGAAGTATTGAAGTAAGATCTAATTAATCCCCCCGCAATTCCTTTTTTCTTTTACAACAGTGTAGGCCTGCTCCCTAGAAGTAAGTAAACTAGGTCTTATCTCTAGTAGGACAGACTTAAAATATTTTGGCAGTTTCCAAATGATTCTGAGTAAGAGGGCTCTTTTCTTAGTCTCATGGGTACACTAGACCTAAATTCTCATTGTAATTCTCCCAGTTTATATCCACTGATGCTTTGGTCCATTTCTTCAGAACTATGCAAGAGCAAATTTATATTAAGACAGAGACTGCCTGCCAGTGTAACATTGCTCCCTAAAGCATCACTCACTGCATGATTATTTATTAATTTGTTAGGCCCATTAGCTAACACAGCCCTGCTCATATGCTCAGCTTTCATGCAAGTCTGCATTATACCAGACTTTGTTGAGAACACACTCTCAGCAAGATTTGTCCCACATCAACAGCCATAGAATTGAATGTCAATATTAAAAACAATTTTTATGTTGAATGTACTATATTTTCTAACCTGAATGCAAATATGACAATCCTAACAAGTGTTTCTCTCATGTCCTGTGATATTAGGGAGCAAGTTTTAATATAATATTTCCTCTTTTCACTGTCCAACACCTTTTGAAGTATAGACAAATTTCAACTAGTAAAAATACTAACAAAAAAGGCCATAAATTATGATCAAACATTTTATACCTCTTATACAAGTATTGCAACAGGATATTTGCTTCCTTTATTTTCTTCTCTTTCTTTTCTTTGCTTTTACAAATCACTTTTAGTGATAATGGAACAATATATTACATGTGCCTGACCACAGTCATGTAAGGATCATGATCTTGGATTAGGAGATTTGACCGTAAGGCTTTAGAAGTAGGTGAGAAGTAGGGGAAGTGTCCATATGTCCTTTAAAATAAAAATATGATACAGTCTGTACCAAATGCGTGCATGACCATATTACAAAAAAATAAAAGTAGCATGCTTGAAAAAGTAATTCCTTAGAGAGCATACCATTAAATGTGCAGAAATATGACTGTCCTTTAAATATATGCAAAACTATATTTGTCCTTTAAACACAGGCAGAATTTAGCACCAAAAATAAAGATTTGAATATAAAGAGGTATCGTGTCAAAAGTGTATTCCTAGAGGTAAGCTTGCAAATAGAGATGAAGGTGACAAAATAGAAATTGTTAGGTTTACATTGAAAATTCTCTTGGTTCAGGAGCTTAAATTCTCTTGCCAATTTTAAAATTGTTGCAATCTCAGTTGTTATAAGTAAGTTCAGTGGTTGTGTGAGTAATCTAGTATGTGGTCTACTATATATTCTTTACATATCTTCCTGTAGCCAAAGTTTTCAATCTGTCTTTGACTTAACATTTGGATTTGACTTGCAAAGAGTTTGACAAACTTTAATTACCATCTTGGATTTTGCATTCAGTACTTCATTTTACTCTCCAAACTCATAACAGCTTCAATTTATGTATTGTGGTTTAGTTTTTAGCCTCACATGCTTTTTTCATGTAAAGATCTTCTTTTCTTAATCCTATTAAATGTCTGTCTGTACCTTTTGTTTTCCTGTGTATTTCTCCCCTGTAACATTTTATTTGGTTAGTTATTATCCCTTTTTAGTCTCTTTTTACTCATTCACCTGCTTCCTCTTTCTCCAAGGCTCACTCTTTTGATTCCATATTCTGTCATGCCCAGATGCTCAGTTCTGATTCAAGGAGACAGAAGTACTGCAGAAAAAGGTTAGATTGGGTGAAGAGTTTCCTTCTGGTCTTGTTACAATCTTAGGTTTGCTGCACAATGCAATTGGCAGATCATATTTGACTTCAAATAGTGAAGAAAAATTGATCAGTGTTTCATTCATGCATCTAAGGACAGGCTGACAATTACATTATGTCTTGTGTTTATAAAACCAGAGTGATCCCAATGCTTATACGAGGAATAGCTAGGTCTGATGGTATTACCATTGGTCCCGAATATTTTTAGTTGAATTCTTGATGACAAAGCAGATATGACTTGGGTTTTTATGAACTTCAAAGATTTCTGCACTTTTTCTACATATTTCTCTAAAATTCATACCAAATTACAGAGAATCTTGGAAAAGGTCAATTATCTTTTAATAAAAATGAGGGTCATATTAGCACTTTTGGTTTTTTTCAGAAAGCACAAGGAAAGATAGTACTCAACTGTTGTGTTGCAGGATTCATTTGGTGTGTTCTGTTCCCCCCTAAAGCTATAATGGTTCGGTCCTGGGATCCCCCTTCCCCCTCCCCTGGAACCTCTCTCTCTGAGAGTGTCAATTCGTTCTCTCCTGCCCTGTTTCCCTGGTTACCTTCTGTCAATCCCTCCCCAAGTTCCTGTCCATCCCCCACTGTCTCCTTCCCATATTCCAGAAAGTTCTCCTTTCTTCGGTGGGTGATTGGATCGGGAACAAGGGTCCCTCCCTGTCACATTCCCTACTGGCTAGCTGGCATGTTTCTCACGAGTTTGTTCACTCCCCAGTTCGCCCTCATTGGTCAATGTGTCGTGTTCCCACCCCCTTTATAAGCTGCTGTATTCCTGACTCGTGGTCCCTACTCGGCTGGTGGACTGGAGTAATAAAAGGCTCTGGATTTTACCCCCGGGAAGGGTCCCTCTCTTCATTCTTCTACTTTGCCTGCCTGCTGCTCCCTGCTGCCCCTTGCTGAGGCGCTCCCGGGACGCCCCGGCGCATCTAGGGAGTGCCCCCCCCCGGCTGTCGGCTGCCGTGCCTTCAGCTCAGCCAGCGAGACCTCCTCCCTGCCTGAGGGAGTAGAGAAACTCGGACAGCAGCACAGCAAAGTGGTATATAAAAAACCAGTGAGAAAATAAAGAGAGAAAAAATGTTACTCTATTCCGATACTTGCTTGCCAAAGTGTTTCTTGGCAGGTGAAATTCGTAAGCTCTAGCACTCCGTGAGTCGGTCCCCGGCGAAGTCCTTCCCTTGGAGTTTTTCTCCCGTTGGCTCTGGTCAGAGGGCGAGTATCCCCAGCTCCCCATCTTCGGGTGGTCTCCCTTGCCTAACCCCCCCC
>NW_024501327.1:0-819 GCF_017590055.1 Onychostruthus taczanowskii
CCCCCCGGCAGGTACTGGCCCCACGGGCTGAAGACGTCGTGCGGGCCGGACGTGTTCAGCGGCAGCACGGACCCGGGCGTGCAGTCCTACATGGTGGTGCTGATGGTCACCTGCTGCTTCTTCCCGCTCGCCGTCATCATCTTCTGCTACCTGCAAGTGTGGCTGGCCATCCGCGCGGTGAGCGGGGACCCGCAGCGGGGCCCAGGGAAACCGGGGGGGGGTGGAGAAATTAAAAAATTTAAAATAATAAAAAAAACCCAGGAAAAATAGAGAAAAAAATTAAAAAAAAAAAAAAATACCGGGAAAAAAAGAAAAAAAAATTAAAAAAAAAAAAAAAAAAAATTCAGGCTCTCTCACTCAGGCTTCTGAGATGGTAAAGATTTGTTCTTTGAATAAGTTTGCCACACAGATTTATCAGCGTTTTTCCTTAGGCAAAGTTCATTCAGTACTATGTGCTGCAATGAGGGTAAGCATAGGATTGTTCCTGTACTACATGCTGCTGTTCTGTACACATTTTGTGCCATAGAAATACACACCTCACTTTTGATGGAGTTTCTCTTGTCCCCTATCATCCCAAGCACTTTATCACACAGGAAATTCTAAACCCCCCTTCTCCTGCCTGAGAAATTTCATCTAGTCAGAAAAAAGAAGGACAATTTTATCTCCAAGCAGTGCTGACCATGCTCACACTCCTCCTCTTTTACACCCATCTGTGCCAAAGGCAATGCTGTGCATTCCCTCCTGATGGCTTTTCCCACCTAAAACAAAAAACCCGGGGAAAAATAGAGAAACAAAAAATTCAGGGGAAAAAATAGAGAA
>NW_024501328.1:0-819 GCF_017590055.1 Onychostruthus taczanowskii
CCGTGTCCCCCCCGTGTCCCCGGTGTCGCACCGATGGCGGCCAGGCGCAGGAACCAGCGGTGGCTCTGGGGGAAGTGGCTGTGGATGGCGGGGCTGGGGGCGCCCAGCAGGTCCAGCAGCACCAGCAGGCTCTGGGGACACAGGGGACACTGAGGGGACACCGAGGGGACACTGAGGGGACAGGGACACAGGGACATGGGGACATGGTGGGGCTGGGGGCGCCCAGCAGGTCCAGCAGCACCAGCAGGCTCTGGGGACACAGGGGACACTGAGGGGACACCGAGGGGACACCGTGGGGACACACAGGGGACACACAGGGACATCACAGGTACACACGGGGACACGGCGGGGACAGGGACACAGGGACATGGGGACACGGTGGGGCTGGGGGCGCCCAGCAGGTCCAGCAGCACCAGCAGGCTCTGGGGACACAGGGGACACTGAGGGGACACCGAGGGGACATCACGGGGACATCACAGGGACACACGGGGACACGGCGGGGACAGGGACACGACCGCAGGGACAGCGTCCCCTCCATGGCACTGAGCATGGCCGTGAGCTCCGACCCCGCGGGGTGTCCCCATTGTCACTGTCCCCGGTGTCCCCGGTGTCACTGACCATGGCGGAGAGCTCCGACCCCGCGGGGTGTCCCCACTGTCACTGTCCCCATTGTCCCCAGTGTCCCCAATGTCCTCATTGTCCCCAGCAGTGTCCCCATTGTCACTGTCCCCGGTGTCCCCGGTGTCACTGACCATGGCGGAGAGCTCCGACCCCGCGGGGTGTCCCCATTGTCACTGTCCCCATTGTCCCCACTGTCCC
>NW_024501329.1:0-175 GCF_017590055.1 Onychostruthus taczanowskii
GGGGGGGGGACAGCGGGGGGGCCCGGCGGCATGGCGCGGGACAAGGAGAAGCGCAGCTGCGGGCAGGTGGTGGCCGAGTGGCGAGCGTTCCTCTGGGACCCCCGCACCCGGCAGTTCCTGGGCAGGACTGGCTCCAGCTGGGGTGAGTCTGGGGGCTTTTGGGGTTTTTGTTTTG
>NW_024501329.1:220-818 GCF_017590055.1 Onychostruthus taczanowskii
TTTTTTTGGGGGGGTGATGGATGAGGGGGTTTTGGGGGATCATCCCCACCCCCACACATCAACAGGTCGGTGTTAATGTGGGGGGGGGGGATCTTGGGCTGTCCTTGGACCCCCCCCAGCACCCTAAAAATGGAGTCGTAAAGACCCCCCCCCTCAAATAGGGGGGAGGTGGGAGGGGGCGCGTTGAGCCCCAAAAATATGGGGGGACCCCAAAGACCCCCCCCAATTTGTGCATTAAATGAGGGGGGGGCTGCTCAGAGCCCCCCCGGGATGTGCCCGGGACCCCTCCCACCCCCACCCCATAGGGGGCCCCCCAAAACTGGGTGAAAATTGGGGACCCCCCCCCTTTTAACGCCGCTTTTTTGGGGTGGGGGGGCTCCTCTAGAGGAGGGGGGAGGGGCGGAATTAACACAGGACCCCCCCCAAAAAATGGGTAAAATGGGGGGGCTGCTTAAAGACCCCCCTCTTTTTTAGGGGGTGACCCCCAAAAAATCCTCCCCCTCCCCCCCCAGGAGGCGGCGGTGGGGGAGGGGAATTTGGGGGTTCAAAAGGACAAATTGGGGGGGGGCGGGGGTGGCTTTGCGCCCCCCCCCCCCAT
>NW_024501330.1:0-818 GCF_017590055.1 Onychostruthus taczanowskii
AAAATGGGGCAGAATTGTAAAATAAAAAGGGATAGAAAAGTAAAATATCATGGAATAAAATGGGGCAAAACTGGGGGAAAATGGGGAATAAAAATGGGGTAGAATTATAAAATAAAATGGAATAAAATGGGGCAAAACTGGGGGAAAACGTGGAATAAAATGGGACAGAAAATTAAAATAAAATGGGGCAAAAGTGGGAGAAAATGTGGAATAAAATGGGGCAAAATTGTAAAATAAAATAGGATAAAATGGGGCAAAACTGGGGGAAAATGTGGAATAAAATGGGATAGAAAAGTAAAATAACATGGAATAAAATGGGGCAAAACTGGGAGAAAATGTGGAATAAAATGGGGCAAAATTGTAAAATAAAATGGGATAGAAAAGTAAAATAACATGGAATAAAATGGGGCAAAACTGGGAGAAAACGTGGAATAAAATGGGGTAAAATTGTAAAATAAAATGGGATAAAATGGGGCAAAACTGGGAGAAAATGTGGAATAAAATGGGGCAAAATTGTAAAATAAAATGGGATAGAAAAGTAAAATAACATGGAATAAAATGGGGCAGAATTGTAAAATAAAATGGGGCAAAACAGGGGGAAAATGGGGAATAAAAATGGGGTAGAATTGTAAAATAAAATAGATTAAAATGGGACATAATTGTAAAATAAAAGGGGATAGAAAAGTGAAATAACATGAAATAAAATGAGGCAGAAAAGTGAAATAAAATGGATTAAAATGAGTCAGAAAAGTCAAATAAAATGGGGCAGAAAAATGAAATAAAATGGAATAAAATGGGATAAAATTGTAAAATAAAAT
>NW_024501331.1:0-818 GCF_017590055.1 Onychostruthus taczanowskii
TTTGGGGATAATTTGAGGATATTTTAAGGATATTTTAGGGATATTTTGGGGATAATTTGGGTATAATCTGGGGATATTTTAATGATAATTTGAGGATATTTTGGGGATATTTTGGGGATACTTTGGGGATTTTTTAGGGATAATTTGGGGATAATTTTGGGAATAATTTTGGGACATTTTGGGGACATTTTAATGATAATTTGGGGATAATTTGGGGATAATTTAGGGATAATTTAAGGATAATTTGAGGATATTTTAATGACAATTTGGGGATATTTTGGGGATATTTTGGGGACATTTCGGGGACATTTCGGGGATATTTTGGGGATATTTTAATGATAATTTGGGCATATTTTGGGGCTATTTCGGGGATATTTTAATGATAATTTGGGGATAATCTGCCGATATTTTAATGATAATTTGGGGATATTCTGGGGATATTTCAGGGATAATTTGGGGATAATTTGGAGATAATTTAAGGACAACTTGAGGATAATTTGAGGGAATTTTAATGATAATTTGGGGATATTTCTGGGATAATTCGTGGATATTTCGGGGATATTTAGTGGATATTTCGGGGATATTTCGGGGATAATTCGGGGATATTTCGGGGATATTTAGTGGATATTTCGGGGATATTTCGGGGATAATTCGGGGATATTTCGGGGATATTTAGTGGATATTTCGGGGATATTTCGGGGATAATTAGGGAATATTTTGGGGATATTTTGGGGGTCTTTTTCATACTGATAATTTTGCTCAAGAACAAAAGGAAACAGCGGGGATATTCCGGGGCTGTTTTGGGGATATTTCGGGGA
>NW_024501332.1:0-818 GCF_017590055.1 Onychostruthus taczanowskii
ATGGGAGAAAAATGGGAGTTTTAGAGGTGGTAAAACGTCACAAATGGGGGAAAATGGGAGTTTTAGAGGAGGAAAAATCTTAAAAATCAAAAAAATGGGAGAAAAATGAGAGTTTGGGGGGGGAAAGGGAAAATTGGGGGGCTGGGGGTCAGAAATGGGGAAAATCAGAGAGAAATCTGGATTTTAGAGCAGGTAAAAATCTTAAAAATCCAAAAAAAGGGAAAAAAAATCTGAATTTGGGGTGGGGGAAATATCAGGGAGGGGAAAAGGGAAAATTGGGGGGCTGGGGGTCAGAAATGGGGAAAATCAGAGAGAAATCTGGATTTTAGAGCAGGTAAAAATCTTAAAAATCCAAAAAAAGGGAAAAAAAATCTGAATTTGGGGTGGGGGAAATATCAGGGAGGGGAAAAGGGAAAATTGGGGGGTTTGGGGTCAGAAATGGGGAAAATGGGAATTTTAGGGGGGTAAAAGGTCAAAAATGGGAGAAAAATGGGAATTTTAGAGGAGGGAAAATCATAAAAATGGGAGAAAAATGGGAATTGTAGAGGAGGTGAATGGTCAAAAATGGGGAGAAAAATGTGAATTTGGGGGGAAAGGGGAAATTGGGGGGCTGGGGGTCAGAAATGGGGGAAATGGGGGGAAAATCTGGATTTTAGAGGAGGTAAAAATCTTAAAATTCCCAAAAAATGGGAAAAAAAATCTGAATTTGGGGTGGGGGAAATATCAGGGAGGGGAAAAGGGAAGGGAGGTTCTGGTGTAGAGGGGTAAAAGATCAAAAATGGGGAAAATGTGAGTTTTAGAGGGGGTAAAATCTTAAA